>NC_140992.1:95960668-96113285 GCF_052327205.1 Somniosus microcephalus | reverse complement strand
GAGAGAGGGTGGGGGGAGGGGAGAGAGAGGGTGGGGGAAGGGGAGAGAGAGGGTGGGGGGAGGGAGGGAAAGAGTGAGGGGGTGGGACAGGGAGGGAGAGAGTGAGGGGTGGGACAGGGAGGGAGAGCTTACCTTCTTCCTTCCTTCGCAGGGGTCCATCGGGCCACCTTCCCCCCCGTCGCTCTCTCTCTTCCCCCCCAGTCGCTCTCTCTCTTCCCCCCCCAGGCGCTCTCTCTCTTCCCCCCCAGTCGCTCTCTCTCTTCCCCCCGTCGCTCTCTTTCTTCCCCCCCCAGTCGCTCTCTCTCTTCCCCCCCAGTCGCTCTCTCTCTTCCCCCCCAGTCGCTTTCTCTCTTCCCCCCCAGTCGCTCTCTCTCTTCCCTCCCAGTCACTCTCTCTCTTCCCCCCCAGTCGCTCTCTCTCTTCCCCCCCAGTCGCTCTCTCTCTTCCCCCCCAGTCGCTCTCTCTCTTCCCCCCCAGTCGCTCTCTCTCTTCTCCCCCAGTCGCTCTCTCTCTTCCCCCCGTCGCTCTCTCTCTTCCCTCCCAGTCACTCTCTCCCTTCCCCCCCAGTCGCTCTCTCTCTTCCCCCCCCCAGTCGCTCTCTCTCTTCCCCCCCCAGTCGCTCTCTCTCTTCCCCCCCCAGTCACTCTCTCTCTTCCCCCCCAGTCGCTCTCTCTCTTCCCCCCCAGTCGCTCTCTCTCTCTCTTCCAACAACAACATGCCCTCGAAAAAGCCTCGGCACCGCCGGGCACTCCAGCTAGTTTTAAATATATTCAAGAAGGAGTTAGATATATTTCTTAAGGCTAAAGGGATCAAGGGATATAGGGAGAAGGCAGGGGCAGGGTACTGAGTTTGGATGATCAGCCATGATCTCATTGAATGGCGGAGCAGGGTCGAGGGGCCGAATGGCCTACTCCTGCTCCTATCTTCTATGTTTCTATGTTTCTATCCATCTCCAAACACGTTGTGCCAGAATTTGCAGTGGTTAGTAACAGCAAACTAACAGCGTTCACTGTTATTACCTCTTTGAAACTGACTGCAACTTCAGGATGTATTATTTGCGCATCTAAATGCTGACATCTTGAAGTTGCGGTCATTCATTCATTTCTCTGACACTGGCTATGCTGTGGACACCACCACCCCCTCCCTCCATAGCCTGTAATCAGTGAAATCAGTGAAACTGATGAAATCGTCGGCTTTTCCACATTAATATCGATGTTAAATACCCCAATAAATGTTAAGCCTTGTTGGGGTTCTAACAGTGTATTGACCGCTAAACAACCGTTCTGGCACTGAAAAACTAATTTTTATATTTGCGGAATGTCAAATTTTTCCATTTTGATAAAAATGACAATTTTTAAGGAAGTTTGTTCATGATATTTCAGCTTCTACCTTATCCCCATGTGAGAGTCCCAATCTTTATTTCGCTCTCCGTAACATTTTAAGAAGTCCAGATAAACGCAACATCTCATTTCCTGGTTTCCTGTCAGTGAGAATTCTGAAATGTGATTGGCTGCTTAAATGGTTTGTTGACGTAACTGCAGCACCGCCATAGGAATTCCCATTACAGAGCGCTGCAATCAATTGAACGTCAAAAAAGGCAAACTTCTCGCCAGAGAGATCAGGAGATTTCCGTGGGTAGCTTTGTTCGGGGCCAGTGGCAAGTGCCTTTGCTTTGCCACTGACTGCAAATTATGGGCCCTTGTCTCCCTGGGGTATGTATCAGCTGTGCTAGAGAGGGTGAGAAGGCACATGCACAATAACCGTTTGATTTTCATCTCTAACTCAATGTTGTAAGTGGAAGAAGAAATTGGCAATCAATATACAGTATTGCTGGATTCCTCTCCCAAAGGCTACCTGGTAAGACATAAGCAAATACTTTCACAATGTCTGGAAACTCATAAAATTTCAAATCAAAACATAACTGGGGCAAAAACTGTAACCTCTGCCCATAAGCAATAAAAATGAACACATCCACATTTTTAATATAGAAAACTAAATATTAAAGTACTTGATACTCATGTGGTATTATCATATTTTATAATCAGTCCTTCATGTGAAAGAATCACGGACTGAAAATTATGTGCGATAAATGTCAATTATGGGTAATGTATTTGTTTTTCAAATTTAAACCTTGTGTGTTATACATTTTAATTTGTCTAGAATAAAAGAAATATAGCGCCTTTCATAACCTCAGGATTTCCCAAAGTGCTTTACAGCCAATGAAGTATAATCATTGTTGTAGGAAACGTTGACTTTGAGGGAAGAAATACTTTTGGAGCACATCAAAGAGATCAGAGTTAAATACTGCAGTACTGAATTATACAGTAAATCATTGCTGCTGGTTCAAACTTGGGGATGAGTTCTGTTTGCACAAGTTATGCAAGGTCACATGATTTGTTGTTTAAGTCAAACCAAACCAGATACAAACCTTTGAATGTCAAGTTTAGAGATTGAACAGTTAAATAAAGAAGCATACAGACAAGCAGGTAAAAGTTAAAGGCTCATCTATAAATGATTTGTTCTGTGTCAGCTGTGGCTCAGTGGTAGCATTCTCGCCTCTGAATCTGAAGGTTGTGGGTTCTAAGTCCTACTTCAGGGAGTTGAGCACAAAATTCTACTGTATAAATGAGGGAGTGCTACACTGTTGGAGGTGCTGTCTTTCGGATGAGATGTTAAATCATCTGCCCTCTCAGGTTGTACTATTTTAAAGAAGGGCAGTTCTCCTGGTGCCCTTGCCAATATTTATCACTCAACCAACACCTTAAAACAGATTATCTGGTCATTATCACATTGCTTTGTGGGACCCTGCTGTGTGCAAATTGGCTGCCGTTGACTCATAATTTGCTGTCAAAATAACGGCTACAGCAACTTCAGGTGAGGGCAGATGTCCAATTAAATGTGGAAATCCAAAAGTTACTGTCTGAAATGTGCCACTCTGCCGTTAGCTTCGCGAAAATAGCACCTCGCTGTCTGGCTCAACATTGAAATGCATTGAGTAATGTGAAGTTGCTGTACTTGCACGATAGATACAAACTAAACTCGTCACAGAAAGTTAGAAAGTTGGTCTGAAGTAACGCAAGGAGCTTGTTTTGAAGCCATTTAAGGTCTGCACATATTTAATGGAGTAGCTGTCAGAGATTCATTTAACAATGTGTTAATTGTTAGTTAACTGCCCATAAACCTCACTGGCACTGACAATTAACTATTATAAGTGTGGAATCTCGTTCCTTGAGATTTTAATTGTTATTGGATATTTTAAAACTGTGAAATTTAAAATTAAAAGATTTTTTTTACTTTTCCTTTCTGTCTCTTTTCTCTCTCTTAATTCAATCTTTCTTTTCCGATCATTAATTTTCTTTCTGTACCTTATTTGGCAATGAATTCACCCAGTCTAATTTACACTTCCTTCTCAGTCCTTGTACTTTTCATTTCACAATCCTTCAGTCTGACTTGTTAAGGAGATACACAGTTGCTTGCTCTGTTCACTCTCGTCCCAGATGCCCGGTTTCCTTCGCTGCGAGTTCTTCAGTTTGCACTTTCAGCAACTTGCAGCGCAAGGTATCGTCGAGAGTAAACGTGCAAGGGCAAGCCTAACTAACCATTCGATTCACTCCTACAACAAATTATGGCCTGATGTCAAATTGACCCATGTAAGTGAATGTTACTACAGTTGTGGAATCCCAAATGTATAACAGCAATCTACAGTTTGACGTGCACTCAGGCTAATCTTCCAAACCCTTCAGTAAACACAAGTAACCTTGCAGTATCTCCAGGAGTAATCCATTAAACAAATCAGTGGTTAGTTGTTTCCCACATTGGCTTCATTCTGAGCAGAGAATCCAGTTATCAAAGAAGCTGTATTTTTAAAATGACATCCATAGGCATGAACAGAGCAGACACAGAGCACATTACAATTGGCAATAGAACCAATTATACAGCGTAAGTATGAGATTGATCTAATACTTCCTCGTTTGTTTGACAGGTATCTAGAGCAGACCCAAATGTATAACAGCAACCTATTCAAATAACTTTTTAAGGAAATATCACTGTCTCACAAATATTAGACTGACAAAGATTTTGCTTTTAAATCCAAGAAGTGATTTAGTGATTTGAAATAACTGAGCGATGAGGAACACTTAGCATCAATACAATGCAAAATGCCTGAGTTTGTTACGTTTGCATCCATTTGAGTTATCTCTCTTTAATGTAGGTAAAACTAGTTTCCTTGTCTGTGTATCATTATTGTGGTCTATGGTCTGCTGTATCATCAATTCATTTTTACTTTAAATTCCAGATGCAGAAGAAAATCATTCTGCACTTCGCTGCAATCATCCTTTAATTGCTGCAGCAATGCTCAGAAATCCTAGCTGTACATGTGCGAACTCCCAGAGGCAATCTGCTATGTATGCAGAAGCTCATCTTGTGTAAATGATTTGGGTCGATGTTCCCCCATGTACCATTCCTGCCCCAGGTGCTTCCATTTCAAAACTTTTATCCTTTGATTTTTGGCACCAACATTTGGAGAGCTGTTCCACAGACTAACTAAGCAATAGCCTGACATAGTCATACTCACAGAATTATACCTTTCAGACAACATCCCAGACTCCTCCATCACTATCGCTGGGTATATCCTGTCCTAACATCAGGACAGACCCACCAGAGGTGGCAGCGCATTGGTATACAGTCGGGAGGGAGTGGTCCTGGGAGTCCTCAACACTTTATGGTCACCATTACTTTTCATTTCAGATTTATTTAATTAACTGCATTTGAATTCTCCAGCTGCTGTGGTGGAATTGAACTCATATCGCCAGATCATCAGTCCAGGCCTCTGCATTACTAGTCCAGTAACATAACCAGTATGCTACCATGCCCACGTTTCCTACATTATAACAGTGACTACAGTGATTTTAATGGAGGAGGCGGGATGGAGTCGGGTTGCCTGGTGGGTGGGTTTTGGACCCGCTGCTGGTTTCAGCCGCTCCCGGTGTCCCATTTTGATTTAATTGGTTCAATTAGCCCCGTCGTGCGCGCTGCCTGCTGCAATGACTGGGAGCGGGTCTGTTGGTCTGCACTGATGAGGTCTTTGCTGCATTTGTTTTTAAGGGCTCCATGTAGCCTTAGCCTTTCATTTCTCATTCCTGCTGCAGCTGGAATGGGCCAAGGTGACCATGAGTGCTGCGAAATCCAAGGCTGCTCCCCGATTCACTGAGGAGTCCCTCCAAGCTCTTGCAGAGGGAGTAAGAGGACGCAGGGAGATTCTGTTCCCTCCCGATGGCCGGAAGAAACCTCCTCAGCAAACAAAGGCAGCCTGGCTGCAGATTGCTCAGGAGGTCAGCGCAAAGTCGCTATGTACACGCACCTGGGTCCAGTGCCGAAAACGCTTCAATGATCTTCTGCGAACATCAAAAGTGAGTATCACATCACACTTATCTTCAAACTGCTTCCCTCCTCTTCTCATCACCAGCACTCTGCATTGTCAGCCTGCTCCTCCACATCCCACCTTACCCTTACTTCCCTTGCACCTTTACCTCTCTATCTCTCTCTCTTTGCACTGAATCCCTTCACCATCCTATTATGCAGCCCTCACACTCGCTCTCACTGTTATGCAACGACAGCAACTAAAAATGCATAGGGAGGCAGCTTCCTCTTGCCACCTCACTCCATCTTGGTCTCCCTCTAAGCTTCTAGGTTTTGGATTCTTCACACTCACTCTATCACTCTCGCTGAAACTCCACTTGTGTCCCTCCTTGCAGGAAAAGCTAGCCTACAATAAGAGAGAGAGAGCAAAGACAGGAGGAGGCACACCATCCCTGGCCACATTAACAAACGCTGAGGAGACTGCTCACAACACCGTGGGAGGTGGCGAGGAGCTGGAAGTAGGGGACAAAGAGACGGGCGCAGTTGAAGAAGCTGGTGACAGAATGCATTTTCATGCCTCGCATTTACAATTCATGATTGACTCTAACATGAGCACTGCCTTTGTGGAGGCAATGGCACATGAACGTTCCACCATGGAGAGGGTGGCAACTGCCATGGAGGACATAAGTTGTCAGACTCACGAAAACATGGTGACCCTTCAAAATAGATTGTCTGCAATGGAGGAGAGATGGGCATCTACTGAGGAGAGACACCAGAGCTTCATGGATGTCCGTGTTATGAGGGCTGTCAGTACAGAGACGGGTCCTCATGGCCCCACTGATGAGCAGCAAGATGCTCTCCAGCCACTTGCTAGCACTGAAGTGCGGCTGACCCATGAGAGGGATGTTGGTGGCAGGCAACAAGGAAGTGTGGGCTCCTCTCCACGCTCACACGACCATGCCACTGCGGAACCCTCGGTCAGAGCCCCACATTCCACACCCAACTGAGATGGCCGTCTTTGCCCCTGCACAATCGCAGGAAGAGCAGACTGTTGCAGAGTCCTCCCAGGCTCCCAAACCCAGAGGACGCCTGCCAAAGGCATCTAAGGAGGTGCAGCATCAAAGTGAGCAAGGCGCCTCTACATCTGCTGAAGCCAGAGGGGAAGCACCACATAGAAGCATGTATAAAAGGAAGTTAACACACAAATAGTCACAAGGGTAGTCACATGGGTGTTTTATTGTGCTGTAAATTATCGAGTGTCCTCCTTTTGTGATATCATTAAACAAAAGTGATGGCAAAGAGTTGAGGTTCTGGTCTATGTGTTCTGGGAAATGGAAGTTGCACAGTGAGGGCTCAGGGCTAATTCCATTTATAATGATGGTGGTGACAGTGATCAGAAAGCACTGTTTATTGGACAGATGATGTATGGTGTGTTAAAAATCTTGACCTTATCTTCACCTCCATCTGCCAGCCACCTGTGTTTGAAGTGTAACCTCACGCAAATCTGGCATGGATGAGTCCATCCCTTGCCTGATGGCCAGTAATGTGCTGCTGCATTGGCCACATCCAGATCTGCAAGGCGTGGCTCCTCATCCTCGTCCTCGTCCTCATCCTCTTCTTCTGAGGAGTGTGTACACTGAGCCACTTGTTCGTCCAGCAGCACTAAGCCACGCTGCTGTGTGATGCTGTGCAGGGCACAGCAGACCACGATGATTCTGGACACCCTAGCTGGTGCATACTGCAGGGCTCCACCAGATCTGTCCAGGCATCGGAATCGCATTTTGAGCAAGCTGATGGTTGCTCAATGATGCTTCTGGTGGATCAATGACTCAGGTTGTAGCGCTCCTCAGCTTTGTTTGATGTCCTCCTTGATGCGCTATCAATTACTCATAAAAGACTGAGAGTTAGAAGAGTAACTAAAGGCTTTTATTAACAACAGAATGGAGGTCTGCCTCGCGTGGTCGACCGGTCCATGATACTAAGGGCTGGGGAGCAGTCACCTTTATACTAGGACCTGTGGGAGGAGTCAGCCGAGGCATGTCCAGGCATGTACACAGTGGAATACAAACAGGACAAACAGGAATACAAACAGTGGTTTACCACATTCACCCCTTGTTTAAAATTGAGTCCGGCGGGGTGAAGTGTATTAAAAGTTAGTGTATTGGAGTCTCTCCGGAGGTCTTGTCTGCCGCTGTGATCTGCGTGGCGACGGCAGGGGTAGTGAAGTTTCCGGCGTCGAGTCCAGCGTAGGCTGTGGCACAGGCGTGTCGTCCTCGTAGATGTCGAGCGGGTCGCGGGGCCCAGGCCTGCCGTCTGCTGGGGCTGGATATCGGATCGTGGGGGGGGTGGTAGTGGGTAGTGGGTTACTGCGGCCCCCGAGGGTGCAAGGTCTCTTATGGAGACTGTGTCCTCCCGCCCGTCCGGGTATGCGATGTAAGCATACTGGGGGTTGGCGTGGAGGAGGTCGACCCTCTCGACCAGGGGGTCCGTTTTATGGGTCCTCACGTGTCTTCTCAGTAGGACCGGCCCTGGGGACGTCAGCCATGGCGGTAGCGATGTCCCCGATGTGGACTTCCTTGGGAAGACAAACATTTTCTCATGAGGGGTGGCGTTAGTGGCAGTGCAGAGCAGTGACCGAATAGAGTGGAGCGCATCGGGGAGCACATCCTGCCAGCGGGAGGTTGGAAGGCCCCTAGACTTTAAGGCTAGCAGGACGGCCTTCCAAACTGTCGCATTTTCTCTTTCCACCTGTCCGTTCCCCCGGGGGTTGTAACTGGTGGTCCTGCTTGTGGCAATACCCCTAGTTAGCAGGTACTGACGGAGTTCGTCGCTCATAAACGATGAGCCCCGGTCGCTATGGATATAGCTGGGGAAGCCGAACAGGGTGAAAAGGTTGTTCAGACATTTAATGACCGTGGCACTGGTCATGTCCGGGCAGGGGAAGGCGAACGGGAAACGGGAGTACTCATCAATAATATTGAGGAAGTACACATTGCGGTCGGAGGAGGGGAGAGGCCCTTTAAAATCGACGCTCAGGCGCTCGAAGGGGCGAGTGGCTTTTATCAGGTGGGCCCTGTCTGGTCTATAAAAGTGCGGTTTGCACTCAGCGCAGACTTGGCAGTTCCTGGTCATGGTCCTGACCTCCTCAATAGAGTAAGGCAGGTTGCGGGCCTTGATGAAGTGGAAGAACCTGGTGACCCCCGTGTGGTAAACCACTGTATTGTATATTGCCACCTCTGGGTGGCGCTGTGTATGGAGGCATGCCTCAGCTGACTCCACCCACCACTGTGTGGGTTTCGTTCAGACTTGTTCAGTCACTCACGAAGAAGCATGGTCTCTTCTTAGCTAATAAAAGCCTTATTCATCTCTTCTTTCGACTCATCATCTCTTCTTCGACTCATCACCTTTTATGAAGTAATTGATAAGCGTATCAATTTTATTAGCTAAAAGTTAAATGGCGACACCTGAGGAGCAACAACAGCAATGGATACAGCAGACATTGCTGAGAGCCCTCAGACCACCACGCCTGGACCTCGACCCTCAAGATGTGGGTGCATCAGCCAAGTTTGAACACTGGCTGAGCTGCTTTGAATCCTTCCTCGCAATCTCACAGCTTACAGAGGAGGATCACAAACTGAAAATTTTGACCGCCCAGGTGAGCCATCAAGTATATATGCTAATCCGGGACTCTAATACGTACGTGGCGGCCCTCGAGCTACTAAAAGGGCAATATACGCGCCCAGTGAACACAATTTACGCCCGACACCTCTTGGGATCCCGCAGGCAGCAACCGGGAGAATCGGTAGGGGCATTTGCACGGGCGCTACTGGCACTCTGCAGAGACTGCGATTGTAAAGCGGTAACAGCTGTGGAGCACGCGCAGGGACTCGCCTGTGATGCCTTCGTCAGGGGCCTCCAGTCAGACCACACCCGGCAGAGACTGCTAGAAAGCAAGGAACCCGACCTGAAGACGGCCATTGCCCTTGCGCTCTCGTTAGAGGAGGCCCACCGAAACCTCGAGGCATACCCCCGTAACGGCGCCGAGACATGGCAATCGAAACCGTGGGACACGGGACCGCCGCCCCCGGCACCAACCGCTGCAGCGACCCAACCGAGACAGCAGCCTCCGGTAAGAACTGCTTCGATGCCCAGTAACCAGGCCCAAAAATGCTATTTCTGTGGCCAGTTAAAACATCCCAGAGCGCACTGCCCAGCTAAGACAGCTACCTGCTCGGGCTGCGGGAAGAAAGGCCATTACGCTAACGCCTGCAAGGGGAAGCCAGCCAGCAGCGCAGCGTGCGGGCCGTGGGAGCAGCCATCTTATCCACCATTTTGTGTACCCCCGGCCGCATGGCATCCGCCGCCATCGTATCCAACGCGCTCAACCGCCATTTCGTCACCGGAACCGACCACCGTCTCGGCGGATGACTATAGTGACTCACTAAGCCACATACTGGCCTCCGTGACGCTGGATCAAGGCCACCCTCACCATCTATCCAGCTCCATGATGGATATCGCGGTAAACGGCCGCGCCACCAGTTGCCTGATCGACAGCGGGAGCACAGAGAGTTTCGTCCACCCCGACACGGTACGTAGCCACTCCCTCACGATTCTGCCAACGCACCATCGCATTTCTATGGTGTCCAAGTCCCAGTCAATGGACATCAGCGGCTACTGTGTGGTGACCCTGTCAGTAGGGGGCACTGAATATCAAAAATTTAAACTGCTAGTCCTGCCCCGTCTTTGCGCTGCCGTCCTGCTAGGGTTGGATTTTCAGTGCCACCTTAAGAGTGTCACACTAGCATACGGTGGACCCCTCCCCCCACTCACAGTCTGCAACCAACAACTTTTAAATCGCCCGCTGCAAACCACCTGCAGCCTTTCCACATTAAAAGTCCCCCCCCTCCCCTGTTCGCTAACCTCACCCGCGACTGTAAACCCATCGCTACCAAAAGCAGGCGGTACAGTGCCGGGGACAGAGCTTTTATCAGCTCTGAGGTGGAGCGGCTCTTGAAGGAGGGCGTTATCGAAGGTAGCACTAGCCCCTGGCGAGCCCAGGTTGTAGTCGTTAAAACCACTGCAAAACGCCGCATGGTAATCGACTACAGCCAAACCATAAACCGGTACACCCAGCTGGACGCGTACCCCCTCCCTCGCATATCTGATATGGTCAATCAGATTGCGCAATACAAAGTATTCTCCACCATCGACCTTAAGTCAGCGTACCACCAGCTGCCCATCCGCCATGAGGACCGCCAGTATACTGCCTTCGAGGCAAACGGCCGCCTCTACCACTTCCTTAGGGTCCCCTTCGGCGTCACCAACGGGGTTTCGGTCTTCCAAAGGGAGATGGACCGAATGGTTGACCAGAACGCGCTGCGGGCAACCTTCCCCTATTTGGATAACGTCCCCATCTGCGGCCACGACCAGCAGGACCACGACGTTAATCTAGCAAATTTCCTCCGTACGGCCCAACGGCTGAACCTAACGTACAATAAGGAAAAATGTATGTTTCACACCAAGCGCCTGGCCATCCTCGGCTGCGTGGTGGAGAACGGAGTCATCGGGCCCGACCCCGACAGAATGCGCCCCCTAATGGAGCTACCCCTTCCCCACTGCCAAAAAGCACTGAAGAGATGCCTGGGGTTTTTCTCCTACTACGCCCAGTGGGTGCCCCTCTATGCAGACAAAGCCAGGCCCCTCATCAAAGCCACCTCCTTCCCCCTGACACCAGAGGCGTGTGCAGCCTTCACTCTTATCAAGAACGATATCGCGAAGGCCGCAATGCACGCGGTGGATGAGTCCATCCCCTTCCAAGTGGAGAGCGATGCCTCCGACTTCGCCCTAGCCGCGACCCTTAACCAGGCGGGCAGACCCGTGGCCTTTTTCTCAAGGACCCTCCAGGGCCCCGAGACGAGACACTCCTCCGTCGAAAAGGAGGCCCAGGCTATTGTAGAAGCGGTGCGTCACTGGAGGCATTACCTGGCCGGGAAACGATTTACCCTGCTCACTGACCAGCGTTCAGTAGCTTTTATGTTTAATAATAAGCAGAGGGGTAAAATCAAGAACGACAAGATCTTGAGGTGGAGAATCGAACTCTCCACCTACAATTATGATATCTTGTATCGGCCAGGGAAACTCAATGAGCCCCCAGATGCCCTATCACGTGGTACATGCGCCAACGCGCAGAGTGATAGGCTGCAGTCCCTCCACAATGACCTCTGCCACCCGGGGGTCACCAGGTTTTTCCATTTTATCAAATCCCGTAACCTGCCCTACTCCATCGAGGAGGTCAGGACCATGACCAAGAGCTGCCAAATCTGCGCCGAGTGCAAACCGCACTTCTATAGGCCGGACAGAGCAAGCCTGATCAAGGCCACCCGCCCCTTCGAACGCCTGAGCGTCGATTTTAAAGGGCCCCTCCCCTCCGCTGACCGCAATGTGTACTTCCTCAACATAGTTGATGAGTACTCCCGTTTCCCCTTTGCCATCCCTTGCCCAGACATGACCAGTACCACGGTCATCAAGTGTCTGAATGACATCTTCGCTCTGTTCGGGTTCCCCAGCTATATACATAGCGACAGGGGCTCATCGTTCATGAGCGACGAACTTCGGCAGTACCTGCTAACAAGAGGTATCGCCACGAGCAGGACCACCAGTTACAACCCCCGGGGGAACGGCCAGGTGGAAAGGGAGAACGCGACGGTTTGGAAGGCAGTCCTCTTAGCACTAAAATCTAAGGGCCTTCCGACCTCCCGCTGGCAGGAGGTCCTCCCTGCAGCGCTTCACTCCATTCGGTCACTGCTTTGTACTGCCACTAATGCGACCCCTCATGAGAAAATGTTCGTTTTCCCCCGGAAGTCTACATCGGGAACCTCGCTACCGGCATGGTTGACTTCTCCTGGGCCCGTCCTACTGCGGAGGCACGTGAGGATGCATAAAACGGACCCCCTGGTCGAGCGGGTGCACCTCCTACACGCCAACCCCCAGTATGCCTGGGTGACATACCCAGACGGGCGGGAGGACACGGTCTCCATACGAGATCTCGCACCCTCGGGTACCCCTGAATTACCACCGTTATCCCCCTTACCACCGTTATCCCCCTTACCACTGTTATCCCCCACCACCCCTCCCAACCCAACCCCTGCAGACGGCATGCCAAAGCCCCAGGAATCTTCGCCAACCACCCAGACACCAGACCCGACGTCGGATGCTGCAACACCACCGCCGCCACCACGACGATCAGGACGTCAGACAAGGCCTCCTGATAGACTTAACTTGTAGTACCCTTCACCCCGCCGGACTTCACATTAAACAAGGGGTGAATGTGGTAAACCACTGTATTGTATATTGCCACCTCTGGGTGGCGCTGTGTATGGAGGCATGCCTCAGCTGACTCCACCCACCACTGTGTGGGTTTCGTTCAGACTTGTTCAGTCACTCACGAAGAAGCATGGTCTCTTCTTAGCTAATAAAAGCCTTATTCATCTCTTCTTTCGACTCATCATCTCTTCTTCGACTCATCACCTTTTATGAAGTAATTGATAAGCGTATCACCCCGGGTGGCAGAGGTCATTGTGGAGGGCCCGCAGTCTATCGATCTGCGCGCTGGCGCAGGTGCCACGCGATAGCGCATCCGGGGGTTCATTTAGCTTCCCGGGCCGGTACAAGATCTCGTAGTTGTAGGTGGAAAGTTCGATTCTCCACCTCAAGATCTTGTCATTTTTGATTTTGCCCCTCTGCTTGTTGTTAAACATAAAAGCAACTGAACGCTGGTCAGTGAGCAGGGTAAATCGTTTTCCGGCCAGGTAGTGCCTCCAATGACGCACAGCCTCCACAACCGCCTGGGCCTCCTTCTCAACAGCGGAGTGTCTGGTCTCCGGGCCTTGGAGGGTTCGTGAAAAGAAGGCCACGGGTCTCCCCGCCTGATTGAGGGTAGCGGCCAGGGCAAAGTCAGACGCGTCGCTTTCCACCTGGAAGGGGATGGATTCGTCCACTGCGTGCATGGTGGCTTTGGCAATGTCCTCCTTGATACGGTGGAAGGCTAAGCGGGCCTCTGCCGTCAAGGGAAAAGAGGTGGACTTGATCAGCGGACGGGCCTTGTCCGCATAGTAGGGGACCCACTGGGCGTAATAGGAGAAAAACCCTAGGCACCTCTTCAGGGCCTTGAGGCAGTGGGGCAGTGGAAGTTCCATAAGGGGACGCATCCGGTCGGGGTCGGGGCCGATGACTCCGTGTTCCACAACACAGCCAAGGATGGCGAGGCGGTTTGTGCGGAATATGCACTTCTCCTTGTTATATGTCAGGTTTAGGAGTTGGGCGGTGCGGAGGAATTTTTCGAGGTTTGCGTCATGGTCCTGCAAGTCACGGCCGCAGATGGTCACATTGTCCAGATATGGGAAAGTGGCCTGCAACGCATTTTGATCTACCATCCGGTCCATCTCCCTTTGGAAGACGGAGACCCCGTTGGTGACGCCAAAGGGAACCCTAAGGAAGTGATAGAGGCGGCCGTTTGCCTCAAAGGCAGTGTACTGGCGGTCCTCAGGGCGGATGGGGAGCTGGTGGTACGCTGATTTCAGGTCAATGGTCAAGAAGACGCGGTACTGCGCGATCTGGTTGACCATATCAGCTATACGGGGGAGTGGGTAGGCGTCCAGCAGGGTGTAGCGATTTATTGTCTGGCTGTAGTCGATGACCAGGCGCTGCTTCTCGCCGGTCTTAACGACCACAACCTGGGCTCGCCAGGGGCTGGTGCTGCCCTCAATAATCCCTTCTTTCAGGAGCCGCTCCACTTCGGTTTTAATGAAAACCCTGTCCCCGGCACTGTATCGCCTGCTCTTTGTGGCGATGGGCTTACAGTCGGGGGTGAGGTTAGCAAACAGTTGGGGGGGGTGACTCTGAGTGTGGAGAGGTTGCACCTGGTGCGCGGCGGGCAGTTTGGAAGCTGCTGGCTGCGGACTGTGAGTGGGGGTAGGGGTCCACCGTACGCCATCGTAAGACTTTTAAGGTGGCACTGAAAATCTAACCCCAGCAGGACGGCAGCGCAGAGGTCAGGCAGGACCAGAAGTTTAAAATGATCGTACACGGTCCCGTCTACTACGAGTGTCACCACGCAGTAGCCGCCGATGTCCGCCGACTGGGACTCGGAGGCCATAGAAATCCGCTGTTGCGCAGGCAGGACTGGGAGAGAGCAACGCCGCACCGTGTTGGGGTGGATGAAGCTCTCCGTGCTCCCAGAGTCAAAAAGGCAGATTGTATCGTGACCATTTACCTTAATGTCCATTGTGGAACTGGCCAGTTGGTGCGGTCTCGCTTGGTCCAGTGTAACGGATGCCAGCGTAGGGGTCGGTGTGTCGCTGCGGGTATCAGATGAGGCGGTGTCGGGGGCCTGCTGCGTCCCGGCTGTCGTCCAAGATGGCGGCGTCCATGATCCCCATGTGGCTGGAGGCGTCCAAAATGGCTGCTGTACCGGTGATTCGCACATGGCCGGGGAGGTCCAAGATGGCGGCCCGCATGGCCCACACACGGCGCTGCTGGGGTTCGGGGTGGCTTTGGCCCTGCAGATGCTAGCGTAGTGTCCCTTCTTCCCGCAGCCTGAGCAGATCGCATTTTTCGCCGGGCAGCGCGCTCTGGGGTGTTTTGCCTGGCCACAGAAGTAGCATTTCTGGCCTTGGGGCACTGCTGTCTGGCCTTGGGACACTGCTGCGGTAGTTGGGCCGTTGTTGGGGTGTGGCTGGGGTGGCACGGCGCTATGAGGCGGTCCTACCGTGTCCCAGGCTGTCATTCCCCGCGGCGTCCACGGTGCAGAGGAGTAGGCATCCATGCCCTGGTAGGCTGCATCCAACGATAGTGCGAGTTCAGAGGCCTTGTTGAGGTCGAGGTTACTCTGCTCCAACAGTCACTGTCGGGTGTAATTGGATCTGTGGCCCGCTACAAAAGCGTCCCGGATAAGTTCCTCTGTGTACACGGCGGCCTTTACATCCTTACAACCACAGGCCCGGCCAAGCACAGACAGTGCCTGAAGGTATTCCACGGTCGATTCCCCAGGTTGTTGTTTACGACTCCCCAGGAGGTGCCTGGCGTACACTTCGTTCACTGGGCGCGTGTACTGGTCCTTGAGGAGCTTGATAGCGTCCGCGTACGAGGTCGCGTCTTGGATGACCGAGTACACTCGGTGGTTCACTTTGGAGGTCAGGACATCCAGTTTGTCCTCGTCCGATTTGATTGCTTCGGAGGCGGTCAGGAATTTTTCGAAACACTTAAGCCAGTGAGTAAACTTGGTGGATGAGTCCGCCTCCCGATGATCTAAGTCCAGGCATGCTGGTGTGAGGATCTTCTCCATTATAAAAATGTTGTTAATAAAATTGATGCGCTATCAATTACTCATAAAAGACTGAGAGTTAGAAGAGTAACTAAAGGCTTTTATTAACAACAGAATGGAGGTCTGCCTCGCGTGGTCGACCGGTCCATGATACTAAGGGCTGGGGAGCAGTCACCTTTATACTAGGACCTGTGGGAGGAGTCAGCCGAGGCATGTCCAGGCATGTACACAGTGGAATACAAACAGGACAAACAGGAATACAAACAGTGGTTTACCACACTCCTCATCAGTGTCATGAGCCACTTTTTCAGGGGATAGCTCTTGTCGCCAAGTAGCCATCCGGAAAGTTGGGTTGGTGGATGGAAGAGCTAAGGCACAGTAGACTGCTGCAGGATGAAGGAGTCATGGCAACTGCCAGGATACTTTGCACAAACATGCATGATGATCTTCCTGTGGTTACACACCAGCTGGACGTTCAGGGAGCGGAAGCCCTTGCAGTTAACAAATACAGCTGGGTTGTGATAGGGAGCCCTAATGGTTACATGTGTGCAGTCTATGACATCCTGCACCATTAGAAAGCCAGCCACATTTGTAAGATTTGCAAAATTTCTGCATCTCCCCGAAGGTTATTAATAAAAGGGACCCTGCATGGACATTTTAAATTGAAAAGGGTACCCAAGATGGTGTCCGTGCCTCGTGGCAGAAAGCCTGTGGGATTCCAAAATGGATTCTGCAGCGCAGGCAGCTTGGGAGAAATCAAAACTAAGGCTGCAGGCTTTCTGTGAAGAGAAACTTTGTATTTTGGAACGAGACAGGACTCTGAATTATGTATTAGACCGAATTGGAGGCAGATCTAAATTCAGTGAGGCCTATAGTTAAAGCCATCAAACAGTCTGCATACATAATCGGAAACAGATTAAACCTAGCCATCGAGGCTGGACAAGCCCATCAAAGAACTTTCAAGACAATAGAAGTCAATTATCGGGCCGGTAGTTGCGATTACCGGCCATCTAAAAACCGTCAGTATAAATTGCTACCATTGTTTAAACTAGCCTGCCAAGTTTAAGACAAAGAACTAACCTGATTTGGCACGAAGATAAGGATTTTCGAAAGGAGTATAATTGAAGGCCCCGGGTAGCAATCCCCCCCTCTCTTGCTCTTGCCCTTGACTCTGCTCTCGTGGCTCCGGCCTCTTGGGCTGCCACTCATACTCGTACCCTGGCCTCGTGGCGGGTTCTCTCCCCGGAGCAGATTTTCAGTAGTCAGAAATGCCATACCAACTGCTAGGAAGGGGAGCGAGGCCCAAGTCCACAGCCATCCAGGACGCCCAGGCCGCAGAAAGGGGCGAGACAAAGTTGAGCAGGTAGCCCAGGACTCGTATAGTAGTCCGACGAGACGAGACGAGTGGAGATGAAGAAGACGATAATAACTCGATAAGGGCAGAGCAGGGCAGCGGAAAACGTATCGATAATTAAACCAAGCGCCTAGTTATAAGCTGACGCTTGGGGAAGAGAGTCCTTAAGGACGGTGAAGACAAGTATCTTGTTGAACACTGCAAATAAAGGCAGGTGTCCACGCCATGATGAATATGCTGGCGTTCAATGCCTGGCTAGTAAAATCTAAGCAGTAAAAACTGCTAATCGCCTCATCGATGTAACGTTACCGCCGATGATCGCCCGAGGGAGAAGAAGAGGAGAACCCATCGAGACGAGATGATGACGGTAGCGGAGGGGAGAAGAAGGTGTGTCGCAGTAGCTGACCCAGCACCGCACCCCTGAAGACCACGTGGCGACGAGGTACCTAGAAGGACCAAAACCCAGACTTCAAAACTCGCACTCATTAACAGTTGACTTTTATCCTTGGATTGGTGAGCATGAATTCTGGCCCCTCATAGCTTAATCTAGTTAGGTATAGGAGGTGGGATAAGGATAAGGGGATTGTTAAGATAATTGTTTTCCCTCGATGTGCCGTGTGTTCCCCATTCCCTGTATAAGTGTATTTGCCTGTAATGTTATATAGTGGTAACTTCTTTTTTTAAGACTGTATTAATTTTCCTGTTCAATAAAATCTTGGTTTTTGCTTGCATCCAAACCACCTGTCTACTCGAGTTTTCTGTATCGCTGCCTGTACCTAAGTCCGGTGTCTAGAACCCAGGGGCATGGGAGCGATTCGAACCGCTCACAAACAGTCAGGGGCATAACTGACTGGGTGCACGCGCCACACCCGCCACGACACCCCCTACACATTGGCAAAGCCAACCGCACACGTGGTTACACTCCGAGGAGAAGTGGATGTAATTGTGCAACTTTGCAAAGAGGACATCGGTGACCTGTGTGTTGCAGGTGTGTGCGGCTGACTGGGAGATGCCGCTGATGTCTGCAGCTGACCCCTGGAAGGAGCCCAAAGCAAAGAAGTTGAGTGTGGTGGTGACTTTGACAGCCACTGGTAAGGAGTGTCCACACGCTCCTCTGGGCTCCAGGTGTTGGTGCAGCATTGTGCAGATGTCAGCAACTACATCTCTTGAAAGCCTCAGCCTCCTTTGGCACTGCTGCTCAGTCATGCTGAGGAAGCTGATCCTCTGCATGTAAACCCTGTGTTGGGGATATCTCCTGTGGCAAGGTGCGCTGAAGCCCTCCACCCTGTGCAGCATCAGGTGGCTGAGGAGGAGGTTGGCGCTCCTGGTGCTGGTGTTGCTTTTTGGCTAGTTGTGGTGCTGCCATGGCTGCTCTTCCTCAGAATCTGATGACCAGGATGAGAGGGTGTAAATGGTTCCCATCCCGTTGCTATAGATTTCAGTTGAGGAAAGAAGCTTGCAAGCGCACACTCAAAGTGGCCTGAAACTATTCCAAACAGGTGACCCTGCAGGTGGCTCTTAACTTGAACACTCAAGTTCAGTAGAGTTGCAAAATCTTTGCCAAAACATCAAACAACAAAGTTGTGGCATTTGAATGCCAGCCATGTTGCAGGAGTGCTTTTAAGCTGCTGCAGCAACTGAAAACAGTTCATGACCTCGAGAAACCCGACTCATTGCAGCTGGCGTGTTTCTCGGAAGATGGGAAACACGCGAAAAATGCACCAAAATCGGAAACTCCTATTAAAATAAGATTAGAAAGGCAATTAACAAACTGTTAACTGCCTTAAGTGCCTTCCCGCCGTTTGGTGTCAGGTCAGTTTGGGAGTGGCTGACCCGACACTTGTGAAAATAGTGTGGAGGCAGGACGGAGGTGGGTTCACATCCCACCGGCAGTTTCTCTGATTTTCGCCGCCGACCCTCCTCCAAACCCACCCTCTCCACTGAATTCAAATCGTGGCCTACACTTCAACAGGACTTCATTGGCATAAATCACTTTGGGACATTCTTTCTTCTTTTCTTTAACTAAAATTTTCTTCAAGAACAGTTTTAGGACAATGAACTGCCCATTAAAAGCCTATTAAGACACAACACTAAGCTTTCCTCAAACGTAATCAGTAGTGACAACAGGTTTTAACTCCAGGTAAGACCAGTCACCACTGTTGACATTTAAGGGCAAGTGTTACATGTGGGGGTGAATTTCCACTGGGAGGGTCCTCCCGATCGTCCATTGTAACCACAGAGGAAGAGCCGCAGAAAATATGGAAAAAGGACGTGAACAATATTAACCGAAGTTATGGTGGCAGATCGGGAGAACCCCCAGTGGAAATCCACTGACTGTGTTATCAATATAGTGTTACATGTATACTGCAGAGCTTGTGGTTCCAAAGTAATGATTATTTTCTTTAATAGATCTCTGAGGGCAGGGTTGGAAGGGGGTTCAGATCAATCCCCTAAATTTGTTAAATATTATATGACTACAGGAAGGGGAGCTGGCCCCAGCTTTCACTGACCCAGTCTGTAATGAGTAGTTCAGAGTTAGAGATGGTGGAGGCTCCTTGTCCTTCTCTGCTGCACATTCCTAAACCCATTACCATCAGCTGCAGTGGGTAATGGATGGTTGCATAGAACAGCTGGGAAACTTTGAGGCTCTGAAAACACAAACCCCCAGGGCTCTGATAGTAGGGCAAAGTGATACTGGCACTTCACATACTCAGGTATTTTCTTTCTTACACTTTTTTTTACTTTTCCCATTATCTTTTTTCTTTGTTTTCTTTCATTTTCCTTATATCTTTCTTTATTATTTTTGTTTTCCTATTTCTTTTTAATCGTTTTTGTTTCTTTCTTTTTGCCTCCTTGTATCCGCCGTGACTGAAAGTATGCGTTTTGTGTTGACTTGTGGATTCCTTTAAGTGTATTGGAAGTTCTAAGTCACATTTTTACTGATGGTGATAATGTTCGAAAGGAACATGCAATTCTGTGTGAGCACTGCATTTGAAGAACCAAGCAGTTGTTGCACTTTTTTCTAAGTAAATAAGTGCTTTATTTGGGGTTTTTTTTACTGGGGAAAAGTACATTTCAAGAAAGTAGAACACAAGAAATAAGAGTAATTCCCTCAGCCATACAATATTCCATATCATAATAATGCTAGGATTGTCCTGGATTCTCCAGGAATTAAAGATTAATCTCTGGGACACTGCTGCGAGCAACCGGAGTGAAAAATCACAGGGGCATTAAAAAAATTGTGTTTGTTTTTCATTTTCTTTGAACACCTGTCAAGCTCCCGTATTATGTGGTCTATGAAATAAAGACCTTTCAATATATCAGCAAGTGGTCCTTGGTTCCTGCAGGAGCTGGTTTCCAGGGCATTGGCGTTGTAACTGTCAAAACAACACTACCAAATAAAAATTAATACAAAAGCAAAATACTGCGGATGCTGGAAATCTGAAATAACAACAGAAAATGCTGGAAATACTCAGCAGGTCAGGCAGCATCTGTGGAGAGAGAAACAGAGTTAACGTTTCAAGTCGATGACCCTTCATCCGAACTGGAAAAAGCTGGAGATCGAACAGGTTTTTGCGCAAGTGTAGGGGCAGGAAAGAGGCGAGGGGAGGAAAGAACAAAAGGGAAGGTCTGTGATAGGATCAAAGACAGGAGAGATTAAGAGACAAAAGGGATGATGGCGCAAGGCAAAATGAGATGGTAATGGGACAAGTTAAGAAACAAAAGATGATTCTAGATGAAGTGTAAATGGCGATGGCAGAATGAAAGATAGCTGCCATGTGAGAGAGAGAGAAGAAAAACTGGAAAAAAGCAATAGGGGCAGAGGTTATGGTCTGAAATTGTTGAATTTGATGTTGAGTCCAGAAGTCTTCCCCCGCACAGCTGACCCTTTCTCCCATTTTCAGAATTCTCGTTCTACCTGGACCCCTCCCTCTGGCCTCTTAACCTCTCTAGATCTTTTCATTGCAAACTGCCGGCATGACATCGTCCGTCTCAATTTCTCTGCTCCACTCACTCACTCCAACCTACCTCCCTCTTGAACTTGCAGCACTCCATTCTCTCAGATCCAACCCCAACATTGTCATTAAACCTGCTGACAAGGGTGGTGCTGTTGTTGTTTGGCGAATCGACTTCTACTTAGCGGAAGCTGAACACCAGCTCTCCGACACTTCCTCCTATCTCCGCCTGGACCATGACCCCACTACCGAACATCAAGCCACCGTTTCCAAGACCGTCACTGACCTCATCTCCTCTGGAGATCTTCCCCCCCATGGCCGCCAACCTCATAGTTCCCCAATCCCGCACAGCCCGCTTCTACCTCCTTCCCAAGATCCACAAACAGGACTGCCCTGGTAGACCCATCATTTCAGCCTGTTCTTGCCCCATGGAACTTATCTCTTCCTATCTCAACTCTATTTTTTCTCCCCTTGTCCAGTCTCATCCCACCTACATCCATGACTCTTCCAACGCCCTCCGCCACTTTAACAGTTTCCAGTTTCCTGGCACTGACCGTCTCCTTTTCAATATGAACATCCAATCCCTCTACACCTCCATCCCCCACCAGGATGGCCTGAGGGCGCTCCACTTCTTCCTTGAACAGAGGCCCAACCAGTCCCCAACCACCACCACACTCCTCTGCCTGGCTGAACTTGTTGTCACATTGAACAACTTCTCCTTTGGTTCCACTCACTTCCTCCAAATTAAAGGTGTTGCTCTGGAAACCTGCATGGGTCCTAGCAATGCCTGCCTTTTCGTGGGATATGTGGAACATTCTTTGTTCCAGTCCTACTCAGGTCCCCTCCCTCACCTCTTTTTCTGGTACATTGATGACTGTATCTGTGCTGTTTCCTGCTCTCGCCCTGAACTAGAAAATTTAATTCACTTTGCTGCCAATTTCCACCCTTCCCTCACCTTCACATGGTCCATCTCCAACTCTTCCCTTCCCTTCCTCGACTTCTCTGTCTCCATCTCTGGGGATAGGCTATTGACAAACATTCACTACAAGCCCACTGACTCCCACAGCTACCTGGACTACACTTCCTCCCACCCCACTTCCTGTAAGGACTCTATTCCATTCTCCCAGTTTCTCTGACTCCGCCGCATCTGCTCTGATAATGCCACCTTCCATACTAGTTCTTCCAACATGTCTTCCTCTTTCCTCAACCGAGGATTCCCCTCTACTGTGGTTGACACGGCCCTTGACCGTATCCGTTCTATTTCCTGCACTTCTGTTCTCACCCCTTTCCCTCCCTCCCAGAACCACGATAAGGTTCCCCTTGTCCTCACCTTTCACCCCACCAGCCTTCACATTCAACGGATCATCCTCCACCATTTCCGTCACCCAGCGTGATCCCACCACCAAACACATCTTCCCCTCTCCTCCCCTTTCAGTATTCTGAAGGGACCACTCCCTCCGTGAAACCCTGGTCCACTCCTCTATCACCCCCAACACCCCTCCCCCTTCGCCCAGCACCTTCCCATGCAAGCGCAGGAGATGCAACACCTGCCCTTTTACCTCCTCCCTTCCCTCTGTCCAGGGCCCCAAACACTCCTTCCAGGTGAAACAGCGATTTACTTGTACTTCTTGCAATTTAGTATATTGTATTCACTGCTCACGATGCGGTCTCCACTACATTGGGGAGACCAAACGCAGATTGGGTGACCGCTTTGCGGAACACCTCCGTTCAGTCCATAAGGGTGACCCCGAGCTTCCGGTCGCCTGTCACTTTAATTCTCTGCTCCACTCTCACTCAGAGCTCACCGTCCGCGGCCTCTTACACTGTTCCAATGAAGCTCAATGTAGGCTCAAGGAACAACACCTCATCTTTCGATTAGGCACTTTACAGCCTTCTGGACTCTACATCGAGTTCAACAATTTCAGACCATAACCTCTGCCCATATCTTTTATTCGATTTTTTTTCTCTCTCTCACATGGCAGCTGTATTTCATTCTGCCATCGCTATTTACACTTCATCTAAAGCCATCTTTTGTTTCTTAACTTGTCCCATTACCATCTCATTTTGCCTTGCACCATCATCCCTTTTGTCTCTTAATCTCTCCTGCCTTCCACCCTATCACAGACCTTCCCTTTTGTTCTTTCCTCCCCAACCCCCTACACTTACTTAAAAACCTGTTCCATCTCCAACTTTTTCCAGTTCTGACAACGGGTCATCGACCTGAAACGTTAACTCTGTTTCTCTCTTCACAGATGCTACCTGACCTGCTATTTCCAGCATTTTCTGTTTTTACTACCAAATAAAATGCGCACGGAGTGAAGGTGAGAGAGGCCACAAAGTTTCAGTTATACAATCTTCAATAAGAGCCTATTGAAAAAGATTCATTGCCAAGCTCTCGCCAAATATATTACAGATGTAAGACAAACCTGAAATTTGTGTAGGAGCAAAAAGCCCCCTGTTACATCATAGTGAAGATTTCTGCTCTGCCCAGGGATTTCATGAAGATTTCAAGCACCAAAGCTTCTTTACCATTTAATTAAAAAAATCGAGTCTAGTTATATGTAGCCTGGCGAAATGGAGCAGCACAGGACACGAACTTTCATTTTTGGGGTTTTTTATTCTGTATTAATAACTTGGGTCTAGGTTTAGGATGAAATTGTAAATACATAAAACACAGTCGACAAAATACGGCAGTGGCTTGCTGCAAAACAGAACATGAGGCAAACCACAGGTGAAGGCAGTTAATTAACTAACAATCATTATACAAAACAAAACATATCATACCATACATTCGTATGTCCCGTTATCACTTGTCACCTCTTACAAGCAAACAGAAAGTATTAAACTCGTTCGAAACGTAGCCCCAAGGACTCAACAACAATTTTAACAAAGGTTAACACCAGCACATGGTGGGACAATCTACAAGCATCCCCGTGATATCGAGTGATTTGGGAAACAATATCACTTTAAAACTATGTCTGGCTGCACTAAATGCTGTTTTAGTTGTACTTTACGCAGACTAAGTTCATTTCAAAAGTCATATTCACCCCAACTCTCCTCAGAGCACACCCCCCACGCTGGATCTAGAAAATGGAGGCTGTGAAGAAAGGGGAGGTTCCTTTGGCATCACATGGCCTTTCCCATAACCCTTTTCTCCTTTTTTCAAATTCTAAAGGGGAAAATGAACCGCGCCATCTAGTGGACTTAAATATTCACTGCATTTTCCCACTTGGCTACATATATAAAAACCGTTTCCCCTCAAGTTGCAGAAGCAACCAAGAATGTCTTCTTTTCTCAGCCTCTGCCTTGGTAACTGTTAAACCAGCACTGTAGTCGGTTACATTAAACCCCCCTTATCATCGGGACTCCTTTTAAATTACAAAGTGGAGGAAAAGCATTTGGCTTGATTCGCAGTCTGTGCTGACTTGGCTGATCTCAGCTGGGGGTAGGGTTTGAACCCTCCAAGATCGTCCTTGAGTCTCCAGGAATGAAAGGTTAGTCTCCCAGACACTGGTGTGAGCAACCCGGGAAAAAATAGCGGAGGCAGAGTTTGCGGTGTGCGCACGCAGGACTACCTGCGCAATAAGCTTTAAATTCTGCCGCCAAACCCTTCCTGCCCCTGGTGTCGCGAAGGAGAACTCCTGATAGGCAGTGGTCAGCGGAGCGGTGAACACCAGGGACATGACATGGGTGGCAGGAGTGGGAGTGGCAAGTTTGGATCAAGTCCAAAGCCAGACAAGAGGTGAGTTGGATTCACACAAATATTTTAAGTCACAAATAAAGGGCTGGTGTAAACCCACTTTAAACACAGAATTAAACTATAATTCTTAACAAGGATGTGTTGTACAAATAAAATATAAAAACCACATGCATAACCACTGGACTGCATTAATTTATTTTCCATTTAATACACGTGATTAAACTAGGAATCTTCAGCAGGTATTTGAGCTTCATTTGAAATACAATTCAGTCAACGTGACACTTTTGTATTTTAATTAACGTACAAAAATGAATCAAATTGCCTAAACTGGACAAATTATGATTTTGTTTTGCTGAATAAACTGCTATAAAATCTAGTACATAACTCATTTCTAAATTTAGGAAAATGACAATGCACTGATGCAACTTCTAAGTTTTCCAAAAGAACAAGCCTAAAAATGTAGGCCTACCTTATCAATCTTCACTTTACAATAGATAAGATGACTACAGGAAAAGAGAATCCACGATAATATTCACAGTTGACTTTTACATCAAATAGGTTGTAGCGGTTCGTGTAGATCGCCACTAAATAAGAGAGTTTGACTTCGACGAAATATAAATAAGTTGTTTATTTACAGGAACAGGCTAATTACAGCAGGTAAGATGGCAGGTAAGATGGCTGACTGTAGGAGCACCGTGGTATAGGTCTTGTCCCAACGGGGACTCCACGAGGACTGAGTTCGCAGTCCTGTGGGGAGCGTGATGACGTCATCGCGTTTGTGTTGTGACATCATCACGTTGCTCGCATTTCCCGCGCTTAGGGCGTCACGTGATGCGCGTCGTTGCGTCGCTGGCCGTTGAGGCCGAAGTCGGGAGGCCGGGCTGTGCCGGTGCTTGCCGCGGGAGCGGAAGATTGCGTCGCTCCTGTCGGCTGGCCGTTGAGGCCGAAGACGCTAGGCCGGGCTGTGCCGGCGCACGCACATCACGTCGTACGTGACGTGACGTCAGCGCGCTAGGGCGCGCTTTAAAGGGGCAATGGCCCCAACAGGTAAGTTAAAACGGCAACGGCCCCAAAAGGTAAGTTAAAGGGAATTATGTGTCTCAATGTAAGGGACAACCAGTGGTACCGCCACATAGGCCCCCCCAGAATTCGCTTTAACGAAAGTCCAAGGATGAGATGGTCTGACGAGCTGGTGGTCTCGGCGGTCGTGCTGTCTCGACTTGGTAGGCGAGGTATGAAGATGCTGCTCGTGAGCGGATCCTTACGTGCGTCGTGGCGAATAAAATGTATCCGTCAGGCGAAGGACCGTGGAGACGTGTGAAACAGCAGGCCTTGTCAGAGTGACGGGCAGGTTGGGCGGACGCGGGCGATGTCTCCGTTGGCTGGTAAGCGAAACCTTCGGGAGGCTGGAACGCACGGAACGGTGCGTGCCATAGTGCTACGACGTGAACACAACGGCGGGTGAAGAGTTGCTGCGTTGATCAGTGATCGGTGAGGCTAGCAACTTTCACGTGGCTGATCGCAGCCGCAGGATGCCCGTTGGACCCGCCCTCGATGTGTGCAGCTTCAGTCGACGTTTGCGTTTGTTAAAGGAAAAACTGGAGAAAGGGCGGCAACGGTCCAGGTTGTTGTTGCTTTCTGGAGGGGTTAACTCTGCCTGGAGGGCGGCAACACTCGTAACAGTTGTAGATTTAGGAGAAAACAGCCGGGAGGGCGGCACGCTTTTGTTCACGCCGAATCGTGTAGTAGGTAACACAACCACCAAGCTGAAGGGCTGGTGCGTCGTCGGCGGAGAAGGAGTCGTCGGTGTTCACGAGGGATGGGTTCTCGTGGTTCGCGAGGGATGGGTCCTCGTGCGCGAGGAGTGCATCCTCGTGTTTTGCGGGGGTGAGTCCTCGTGGTATCCCCGCGGGGCGCGCTCCGATCTTGTGGGCCCGAACATGCTGTACCCCGCGCTTGGAGAGATGTATACTTGCTGTTGCTTTGGATGTAGAGGCGGACGATCCGTGTGGCGATAGAAGAGTCGAATACGGAGACCGTGAGCACGTGCGTGGTCTGTGCCGCATCGATGTTCTCGGTGAACAGGGCTCCTACCTGCATAAAGCACGAGGGAGACCGTGGCTCCCTGGATTGCGGTAGCGACAGCAGAACGGCTGATGCTTCCATAGCGTGCTTCGTTTGTGAAAGACGTTCACAAACCCACCAATTGTAGCGCTGGTGGATGACGGTTGCCGTTGGTCGTGCTCTACCTCTGTGACATCGTTCGTGAAAAACGGGCTCACCTCCAAGCTGCGCTTCCATTGCGAATACGTACGCAAAGACAGGGTCGCTTTTGGTGGAATCGGTGTTAGGCGGTTGCTGTTCCGTGGTTGTTCGTCGGTTGTGCGTTGGTCGTCTTGAGTCAAGACAAGGTTGAGGCGCGCGTTGCTACCGTGAAAATCGTTCACGGATACGGGTTCACCAATTGTAGCGTTGGAATTGATGAGCTCCCGTACTCACGTCGTGGGGTCACCAATGTAGCGGTTCGTGTAGATCGCCACTAAATAAGAGAGTTTGACCTCGACGAAGTATAAATAAGTTGTTTATTTACAGGAACAGGCTAATTACAGCAGGTAAGATGGCAGGTAAGATGGCTGACTGTAGGAGCACTGTGGTATAGGTCTTTTCCCAACGGGGACTCCACGAGGACTGAGTTCGCAGTCCTGTGGGGAGCGTGATGACGTCATCGCGTTTGTGTTGTGACGTCATCACGTTGCTCGCGTTTCCCGTGCTTAGGGCGTCACGTGATGCGCGTCGTTGCATCGCTGGCCGTTGAGGCCGAAGTCGGGAGGCCGGGCTGTGCCGGTGCTTGCCGCGGGAGCGGAAGATTGCGTCGCTCCTGTCGGCTGGCCGTTGAGGCCGAAGACGCTAGGCCGGGCTGTGCCGGCACACGCACATCACGTCGTACGTGACGTGACGTCAGCGCGCTAGGGCGCGCTTTAAAGGGGCAATGGCCCCAACAGGTAAGTTAAAAGGGCAACGGCCCCAAAAGGTAAGTTAAAGGGAATTATGTGTCTCAATGTAAGGGACAACCAGTGGTACCGCCCCATGGTATCCTTTAACTGCTCTTGTATATTTTTCTAAAAATACTGTTAAGCACGAGAATAGACACCCAACTTCAGTGGCCCAACCGTTAGAATCTTGTTTCGTTGTTAAAGTTACTGAAGTTCTCCAAGTGTTAAACATACTGCTGTCACTGTATATATTAAATTTAATTAAAAATCCATCCTAAAGTTGCTGATCACAATATTCAAGCTAAAGATATAATGCACCACATAATCGGCAATGTACTATTAAGAAGTTCGGTAACTGGGTTGTAAATTGACAGTTTTGATCTAGTCAGTGTATATCAAAGGTGGGTAATTGGAGTTGAGGAACAGATCAGCCATGATCTAATTGAATGGCAGAGCAGGCTCAAGGGGCTGAATGGCCTCCTCCTGTTCCTAATGTTCCTATGTTCCTCTTATTAAATCCATTGCTGCAGGGTATAGATAGTGTGGTGAAAATCTCTTTAGAAATGTAATCACTTCTTAAGAATTCTATGCCACAGGATATTGACATCATGACAAAGTCAGACTGCGTTTCACACAGCAGATAATTGTTTCCGATATAGGCAATCATCTTTTTGCTCTTATGCTGCTAATAAAGTGCCCAAAGAATTTGTGCTGCCTGCTCATTTACATGATTGGAGCACTGAGCTCAGCACTAAACACTCTGCTGGTTGGCTTAGCGCTCAAGAGGGGGGCCAATCTCGGGTGCAGCCTACTTAAAGGGGAGTTGCTTTGTTGCAGAAGCACCTCATTGTCACTCTGAAGCCATGGCTCAACAGGGAAGAGAGGGGGCGAGGAGAGTCTCAGATGCAGCATTGGAGGCCTTGGTCCTGAGGTTGCACAGAAGACGACAGGTCCTCCACCTGCAGGGGGGCCAGGAGGCCCTCCAGGCAGCATGCAAGAAGGCAGTGGGAAGAGATAGCAGAAGCCATCAATGCCATGTGTATTGCCCCCAGGAGCTGGATCCAGTGCCGCAATAAGTTTAATGACCTCACACGAGTGGTCAAGGTGAGTGAATGCATCTTCAAATGCCATATCCCACCAACTGTGCCACAAGCCTCAATCACTGCTCAATGCACCACACCCCCGTCACTCACCTACCAACAATCTCTATCAATCATGACTCATACCTCACAATCATAGCTTCACCTCACCCTCACACACTTATCACTGCTGCAAGACTCACACCCACAAGCCAGCTATTCAACCATGACAGGCACATCACCCAAACACATTGCACCACACTCACTGACACACTTCCCTTTCTCTTGCAGGCAAAGGTGGCTCACAACAGATGTGAGCAGCAGCAACAGGTGGAGGGGAAGCCATCTTCAGAACCTCACCTAGCTGGAGGAGACAGTGCTGGGGATCATTGGAGAGGCTGTCACTGTTGCCGAGGTGAGTGGCGAGGTTGAAAGCATTGATGATGATGGGATGCTCATACCTAATCCTTCTTCACATGTCCCATTCCCCCCTCATCCCACAATCTCTTCTCACTTACAAGTTGTTGATAGTGTAAGCCTGCACATCTTGCTTCCCCTCCCCCTTCCTCACCACAACCCAACCCTTGTGCCTCTCTCCTTTCAGTTACCCAAGAACTGCCACCAGCCCAGCCTGTCCCTGATGTTGTAGAGGAGGAGAGTGAAGGAGAATAAGAGACACTGTCACTCACAGGCACCAGCTTGGAAAATGACACTGCATGTACTTTAGAGGGTAGTATAGAGGCAGATCAGCATGTGCTGAGTCACTGGGCATGAGTGGGCTGCAGCCAGGCCAGGGGGAAAGGGTAGCTTGGGTGCCAGCTCCCCAGAAGACAAGTTCTGCTGCACTGGACTCAGATGATGATTTTGATAGGGCGCCTTCACAAGAAGGGTGATGGGCATGCACACGGAAATGCTTGGTGCAGTGGCAGGCCTGCCAGAGAGCCTCTCGTCAGTGTCAAGGAGCATCAAGGAGTCCGGCTCCAACATTGCACGGGGCTTTGTGCGGAGCTTGGAGCCCATGATTTCCAGGAAGGAAATGATGGGCAACTCCATGAGGGAGCTTGTGGACCCAACCATGATGCTGGGTGTGATGGGCGATGTTGCAGCTTCCATTGCAGCACAAACGGAAGTGACCCAACGGCTTCCCCTCCACCTGTTGCTGCTGCTCACATCTGTTGTCTGCCACCTTTGCCTGCAAGAGAAAGGGAAGTGTGTCAGTGAGTGTGGTGCAATGTGGAAACTCAGACTGTGCTTATGCAGGCTCAGTTTGCTGCCATGCAAGCTCAGACTGATGCCATCGTGGCTGGGTTTACGAGTGTGGAAAGGGGCTTGCAGGCTCTCACAGCAGTCCAGCAATCTGTTCTCCAACAGATGGCTATGAATTCTGAGGTGGCGCCTCGGGGGAGTGGCAGTGGGTCTGTGGAGCACTAATCTGTCTTCTCTCACCCCTGCCACTCCGCCAGTGCCCTTGCTGCTGCCTGTCAGCCAGCCAGCCCTGACTGCTGCTGTCCATGCTGTGTTGGTGCAGTCTACAGGCCCAGAGCTGCTGAAGGTTGTTCTGCAGGGCCATCTGCAGTCTCCCCCGTGAAAAGTCAGCAGCCTTCCATCAGCCATGCTGCAGCCACAGGGATAGCACTGCGTCGGAGCACTAGAGTAGGAAAAGGCACACAAAAAAGACAGACGCCAAGGGAATGCACAAGGGTGATTACTTGACTTTTTTCTTTTGATTTGAATTTGATAAATTTATGAATTTTTTTTAGAATGTGTTTTTTGTGGTGGCTCTCATTTCAGCTTTGTGACAGAGGGATGGTATGATGGGGAAGTAGTGACCAACGGGGATCTGGGGTTTCATTCAGGGGAATTGGATTCTCATGAGGTACTCACGGGCACACCGTCCGGAACAAGGATCTGCTGACTGCCTCCTCCCTTTCTCCTCCTCCACTGCTTCCTCCTCTGCCTCCTCTTCCTCTTCCTCCCCCTCTTCCTCTTCCTCCTCCTCCTGAGGTGGTCGCGGAACCCATGGTGGCAAGGGTCTGCGCCCTCATGATGGCCAAGTTGTGGAGGATGCAGCAGACCACCATGAAATAGGATACCCACTCCTGCGTGTACTGGAGATCTCCTCCCAAGCGGGCAAGGCAGCGGAACCATTGCTTTAGCACCCCGATGGTCTGCTCAATGAGGCAGCATGGCTGTCATTATATGAGTGCTAGCCATGAGTGGTGGGGTTGCGGAGGGGAGTCATCAGGTGTAGAATGGTTAGGCCTTGTCTCCGAGCAGCCACCCACGGGTTCGAAGTGGTGGCTGGAAGATTGCTGGCACAGCAGACTGGCGCAGGATGAAGGTATCATGACTGCTGCCAGTATTCTGGGCATTCACTATCATGATGTGCTAGGCATGGTCACACGCCAACTGCACATTAAGTGAGTGGTACCCTTTGCGGTTGCGGTACATCTCAACATTGATAAGCGGTGCCCGCAAAGCCGTGTGTGTGCAGTTGATGGCACCCTGCACCACGGGAAGTTCGATATCCTGTAGAAGCCAGGTGCGCACTCCTCTTGCTTCTCCCTATTCAGAGAAAAGGTAATGAAGTCCCTTCTCCTGTAGTACAGAGCCTCTGTGACCTCCCGGATGCAGTGATGGACAGCAAACTGGGAGATGTTAGTTATGTCTCCCAGTGCAGCACTCCCTCAGCACTGCACTGGAGTGTCAGCCTAGCTTTATGTGCACAAGTCCCTGGAGTGGGACTTGAACCCACAACCTTCTGTCTCAGAGGCGAGTGTGCTACAAACTGAGCCACAGCTGATATGGACCGGCTTCGGCAAAAAAATGTCGGCCGTCTTGCTGCCGCATGTTCTGCGGTGACCGCCAGACTGGAAGGATCTGGTGGCAAAAAAAATTGAAGGTCACGGTGACCTTGAGGGTCACTGGCAGCGCCATTGTCACCCTACTTGAGGCTGCAGGTCTGGTGTCAGGAGGTGGCAGAGTTCTGTGACCATCTCTTTGGTGAAGCGGAGCCTCCTAATACACTGCTTAAGTGCAGGTAGGAGAAGTGCTCTTGGAAGACCCTAGGTGGATAAGGCCTCCTGTTGGGAGCCCTCCTGCCCCTCCTCCTCCTCCCTCTGCAAGCTGCTTGTCCTCCTTCTTTCCTGTCTCTGCTCCATCTCACTGTCATGCGCCAGCGCGAGGGGGACGGCAGGTAGAGCCCCCATGACTGGGAGCAAGTGGTCTGAGCAGAACCCTTGAAATCGGAAGCAAGGCCTTCTCCACTTGCAGCACCACTCGTGTCACCTAACCAACTTTAAATAACTGCAGAAAGCCCCAAACTGTTGCACAAACTTACAATAGCCAGTAGAAATCATAAAGCAAGTCACCTGCAAGTTGTTGATGATCCCTTTAAATAGCGCTGGAAAGGGGGTCCCTCGTGCAGCTGAACACACGTTCAGCTGTTCGTGTTTAGGAGAGGCATTGAATGGATTGGTGATGTCAAAAATGGCAGCCTGTGCATCAAATCAGCGTTTCACACTGACTGACGTCATGGTCTGCTTCATTACCATTTTCCTAGTGAGCACAGGCAACGGCCACACTGCTGACCTGCCCAAAATGATGGTCACCGCAGAACGGCAGCAAGACGGTCGACATTTTTTTGTCGAAGCCGGTCAGTATCAGCTGTGGCTCAGTTTGTAGCACTCTGAGACAGAAGGTTGTGGGTTCAAGTCCCACTCCAGGGACTTGAGCACATAAAGCTAGGCTGACACTCCAGTGCAGTGCTGAGGGAGCGCTGCACTGTTGGAGGTGCCGTCTTTTGGATGAGACATTAAACCGAGGACCTGTCTGCTCTCTCAGGTGGATGTAAAAGATCCCATGGCACTATTTTGAAGAAGAGCCGGGAAGTTATCCCCAGTGTCCTGGCCAATATTTATCCCTCAACCAACATAATTTAAAAAAAATTATCTGGTCATTATCACATTGCTGTTTGTGGGACCTTGCTGTGCGCAAATTGGCTGCCGCGTTTCCTACATTACAACAGTGACTCCATTTCAAAAGTACTTCATTGGCTGTAAAGCACTTTGAGATGTCCAGTGGTTGTGAAAGGCGCTATATAAATGCAAGTCTTTCTTTCTAACAGCCGGCGCTAAGGTGCTGAATTTCATGGCGTTCTTTTTTTATTTTGCTGAGAGTAGTTTATCCTTATTTACAACTGGCATAGTCTTGAATTGGCATAGTGCATTGATATATAATGAGTTGTATTGCCATTTGCCGCATCAGGGCTGATTTGAATAGGGCACCTGATCTTGGAGAGCTCCTAAATGGTGTATGTGAGCTGTCGTGAGGGATATCACAATGGCAGCTTGCAGTGAATAATTTATGTATTTGATAAGATAATTCAGTCAGTTAGCATAACCAGGCTGGCCATAGACACTGCAAGACATTGCCACTGCACTCTTTGCCAGCCCCTGTACCTGACTGTTTTGACTTTTTCATTCGGACTTTCCTGTACATGGTCCCACCAACTCTACTTTGATCTTCTATCACTTTTCTGGGCGTGCTGATCTTCAACCATATTTTTTAGTTATGCAGTCCCCATTTCAACCCTCTTGTTATTTGATGCTCTTTTATTGGGTTTAAGTTGATGAATGTCTCCTTGGCTGTCATTTCCCAATCAAACGTCTCTATGAAAAATGCCCTCTTGAGCATAGTACCAGAGAGCTGCCAGCATCTGTAAAATCTTAAACCAACTGACATCCCCACTTTCAGCATAGGAAGGATAACGTTTAAAAAAAAAAACTGGGGAGAACTCTTTCTGACAGGAATGAAAACAGGTGACAGTGTGAGATTATTGCAGCTGAGACCCTACCGACCGTAACGCAATCTAATGAAGACCATAATGCTTTGAGGAGCACCGAGCTACTTAAAAAGATGTATTTGCATTTCATTGAGTTTGGACTAACAGTATTACCAATTAAGAATCATTCCTTGATATAACAATGTTTCCAATCATGTTCACAGAAAACATTTTGTAAATATGTAATGAAAGGAAAAACAGTTGTTTGACTTTTGAAAATGTATCTTGTACTCAAGGTCATATATTTCACGACAGCATCATTCATTTCAAATCTCCTAGCTGGCTAGTGACACTATTCTATTTTGAGAGACGAAACACAAATTGGAGTGAATATTGATATAATTCAAATATTGAATTCAATAATTCACAGTTTGACCGTGGCAATCTATTCACACATGTATTTAAGAGTCAGCACAGCTAGATTTAATAGAATTTTAACAAGCAGATTTGAATGTTTGCACATTCTCCCCGTGTTTGCGTGGGTTTCCTCCGGGTGCTCCGGTTTCCTCCCACAGTCCAAAGATGTGTGGGTTAGGTTGATTGGCTATGATAAATTGACCCTTAATCCCCCTAACACTAAATACGTGGGGTTACGGGGATAGGGTGGGATATGTGTTGGTGTAGGGGTTACGGGGATTGGGTGGGATATGTGTCGGTGCAGGCTCGATGGGCTGAAATGGCCTCCATCTGCACTGTGGGGTTTCTGTGATTCTGTGATAGTGGGAGAGACCATTGCAGGAAGAGTTATCATTCTTACATGCAACTTCATAGCCGATTGAAGGCACTTTTACATTGAAGAATTCCAGATACGTGATACTCCTGATATGCAGCATCACTACGCTCATCATGCAACATCAACTCCGACGGATTGGACATGTCATTCGCATGTCAGACTCACATCTCCCAAAACAGGTTCTGTACTCCCAGTTGAAGGAAGGGCATAGGTCTCCTGGTGGTCAAAAGAAGCGTTACAAAGATAACATCAAAGTAATCCTTAAGTTCCATATCGATATTAATCACTGGGCGGAAATCGCACTGGACAGAGACAATTGGAGAAAATGCATCCACAGCGGTGCCGCACTACATGAAAAGAATCTCCAGCGTGCCGCTGAGGATAAACACCAGCGCCGTAAGGAGAGACAACAACTTAAGAAGACCCATACTCCAGTCTTACATGCCCACACTGTAGTAGAGTCTGTGGATCTCGGATTGGCCTCCACAGCCACCTGAAGACCCACAAGTAGATGACTGATGAAGGATATACCATACGCGAATTCGAGTGGTCGTGGATGATGATGATGATGCTCTCCTACGTGAAGTGCCTTGAAATGTTTTGTTACTTAAAAAGTACAACTGAAATTAATTATTATATAGATTGGAGTGTGTGCATGTAAGCTGAATATTGTTGTCCTTTTGGCAAATACCTTTTACATAATCAAAATTCATCACCAGATCTGAGAAACGCCCCGATATTTACTGGGGGCGTGGTTTCAGAGTGGGGGGAGGAGTTATGGTCTGGAAACCCGTAAGTGCGGCTTTCCCCGTACGCCGCAGAGTTTTAACTCCAGGGCGCGTTTGAATTTTTTCCCCCGGGTTCCCCGCCCACCAGCCAGCCTGATTGAAAGGCTTGGCTGTCTGTCGGACGGGGAAGGCTGTGGCACAAGGCCGCAGCACAGGAACAGGTAGGTTTAGTGGGGAGGGGAAGAGGTTGCAGGGGGCGGGTAGAGCGTGGATGCGGGAGGCCAATGATCGTGAGGGGTGGGTAGAGCGTGGATGCGGGAGGCCAATGATCGAGGGGGGTGGGTAGAGCGTGGATGCGGGAGACCAATGATCGGGGGGGGGGTAGAGCGTGGATGCGGGAGGCCAATGATCGCGGGGGGTGGGTAGAGCGTGGATGCGGGAGGCCAATGATCGTGGGGGATGGGTAGCACGTGGATGCGGGAGGCCAATGATCGCGGGGGGTGGGTAGAGCGTGGATGCGGGAGGCCAATGATGGCGGGGGGGTAGAGCGTGGATGCGGGAGGCCAATGATCGCGGGGGGTGGGTAGAGCGTGGATGCGGGAGGCCAATGATCGTGGGGGGTGGGTAGAGTGTGGATGCGGGAGGCCAATGATCGCGGGGGGTGGGTAGCACGTGGATGCGGGAGACCAATGATCGCGGGGGGTGGGTAGAGCATGGATGCGGGAGGCCAATGATCGTGGGGGCGGGTAGAGCGTGGATGTGGGAGGCCAATGATCGCGGGGGGTGGGTAGCACGTGGATGCGGGAGGCCAATGATCGCGGGGGGTGGGTAGAGCGTGGATGCGGGAGGCCAATGATCGCGGGGGGTGGTAGAGCGTGGATGCGGGAGGCCAATGATCGCGGGGGATGGGTAGCACGTGGATGCGGGAGGCCAATGATCGCGGGGGGTGGGTAGCACGTGGATGCGGGAGACCAATGATCGCGGGGGGTGGGTAGAGCGTGGATGCGGGAGACCAATGATCTGGAGGGGGTAGTGCGTGGATGCGGGAGGCCAATGATCGCGGGGGGTGGGTAGAGCGTGGATGCGGGAGACCAATGATCTGGGGGGGGTAGTGCGTGGATGCGGGAGACCAATGATCGGGGGGTAGAGCGTGGATGCGGGAGACCAATGATCTGGGGGGGGTAGAGCGTGCATGCGGGAGGCCAATGATCGCGGGGGGGTAGAGCGTGGATGCGGGAGGCCAATGATCTGGGGGGGTAGAGCGTGGATGCGGGAGGCCAATGATCGGGGGGGGTAGAGCGTGGATGCGGGAGGCCAATGATCGCGGAGGGGGTAGAGCATGGATGCGGGAGGCCAATGATCGCGGGTGGGTAGAGCATGGATGCGGGATCAATGATGGGGGGTGGGTAGAGCGTGGATGCGGAATCAATGGTGGGGGGTGGGTAGAGCGTGGATGCGGGAGGCCAATGATCACGGGTGGGTAGTGCGTGGATGCGGATTCAATGGTGGGGGGTGGGTAGAGCGTGGATGCGGGAGGCCAATGATCACGGGGGTGGGTAGAGCGTGGATAGGGGAGGCCAATGATCGAGGGGGGTGGGTAGAGCGTGGATGTGGGAGGCCAATGATCACGGGGGGTGGGTAGAGCGTGGATGCGGGAGGCCAATGATCGCGGGGGGTGGGTAGAGCGTGGATGAGGGAGGCCAATGATCACGGGGGTGGGTAGAGCGTGGATGCGGGAGGCCAATGATCGCGGGGGGTGGGTAGAGCGTGGATGAGGGAGGCCAATGATCACGGGGGTGGGTAGAGCGTGGATGCGGGGGGCCAATGATTGCCAGGGCTGGGTAGAGCGTGGATGAGGGGAATCGGTGATCTCGGGGGGTGGGTAGTGTATAGTTGGCGGGGGTGGGGTCGGTGATCGCAGGAGGGATGCTGACAGATTACGGGGGGGTTGGGGGGCGGAGATTGCAGGGGCCGGGGAAGTTGACAAATCCCAGGGATGGTCGAGGGGAGATCCGTGGGGTGGTGAGGCTGGATTTGGCGGAGAGCTTATGGAGGTGGGAGGGAGTTTACAGGTAAGCTTGTTGGGCCTGGAGGAAACACTCCTGCTCCTTGTGGCCCACAAGCAGTGCTGTAAAGGCACTTACCTGATGGATCCAGCCTCTCCTGCCTCCTTTTACCTGCTGGGTTTCCCGAGGCCAGGGAAAACCAGCCGACAGTAGTTAAAAATAGAAACCTTGTTAAAATGGAGGCACGCAGCCTCCTTAAAAGGTTTCAATGACCAACCCAGCTCCTGAGCGCAGGTTGGTCACCTGCCCCTCGATCCGCCTCCGTTAAAGCCAGAAGTAGGCGGGTTTGAAGCAGGATGGGGCCATGTTTGAAATTTTTAACATTTTTACTTTTCACCTGACCCATGTTTTTGGGGGTTAAAATTACCCCCATGGTAATTTTGGTCAATTTTCAGTCCTTGTTTGAAAGTTTCCACTCAGTACATGTACATTGGTTAAAAAAATGTTTTTTTATTGGGGTCAAGAGGCTAGTTTAGTGTTTGGTAAGGTGTTAAAATCAGCTTTCTGTGGTTATTGGTTCAAAACTGTTTGCTGGATTTCATGAATGGCGACTAGCATGGGAATGTTTACGGGAAACTTCAATGTTCCCACCTGTTCAGAACTTCTTCACATTGTAAAATAGGCCTGCTGAAGGAAGAATTAGGTTCCACTGTGACCACAATGTGGAATATGAATTGATTTGGTTGGTTAAAATCATAATTAGCAACTATAAAACAACTAGTGGGGTGCCTGAAAGAAAAAGGAAATGGTGTTGTGTAAGAAGAAAATAATATGACAGGCAGCTTAAATGATAGATTTACAACAATTTTTAATAGATGAGTTACGGTGATCGGAAATGCATCCAATTTCGTGGAGAGGCTAAAGTTTAGTACTGAAGTAACAGAAAAACTGGGTTGTTTGATATTCCTAACAGAAAACAAAACCAATAAGGGTGTAGGGCAGTGGGACCAGTGAAGGTAGAGGCAGCCAATCTGATGACATCAACTGTTGGAGATGAAGAGGTCCATTACCATGGCTTGAACCTGCATCTTGGTTTGAGGTTGTAAAGATCATTGTCACATCATGGAACTGGCAGTGGAGAGCTGGGTCTGGGAGACCAACTGGTATCATGTGGGGGGGGGGGGGTTGCGGAGGGCATGAAAGGCAGAGGTAAGGACACCATTGAGAATATTGACAGAGGTGCTGATGTTATAGTTGGCGGTAGACCAGAAGAGAGCGAATTAGGAGTGCAAAGGTAGAATTTTTGAGGAACTGAGGGTGAGGGTAGAAAAGTTGGAGGTGGGCAAAGGATGTGGATAGTAAAGGTGATGAAGTAGTGGACATCTCGGTGATGAAAACTTAGGAAATGAAGATGTTTGTTGGTGATGTCAAGGTGTGGATGGACTTCAATGGAAAGTAAAATCAGACAGGGTATAAAGCGGACGGCCAATCCGATCCCATCAGTTTCCCACCAGGTGGGTTAGCTTAAAATTAACCCCAAAGAGGGGCAACAAAGCTGATCCCCAGTTTCAGATTGAACAGCTATGAACAACGGATCAGGAAGCTGTATATATTTTCATCGAGGGAAATAAGATTGAGGGGCAAGGTCATGATCCAAGTTTTTAAATAATAAAAGTGAATTGATGGGTGAATGTAAAGAGGTGTTTTGTACAAATAAACAGCAGCATGTCTAAAAAGTTTTGGTGTAAATAGTAAACAGAGGAAAACTTCCCCCCATTCCCCTCCCCCCCCTCCTTCCAGGAGATAAACATAAGGAGCAATGTTTTCATGTTTATAATCATTGATTTCTGGAGTATAATGCCATCTAGAACAGTTTAAATACTCAGAGGTATGCAGAAGGTAACTGGATCAATTACTGATTCAACAGGAGGTAGAGTGATAGGGAGTTAGATTGGAAAGAAGATAGAAAATGATTAGATTGGGATCTGAAATTAGACTTTGCTGATTGTTGCATTCTTAACATAGCTTTGAAGCCACTCAGTCACCAGATGTTCTTTCTGATTCCTCCCAGAAATAATTCTCCCTAAAAATGTGGAATTATTGGATAAAATCCAAGATGATCGCTAATGGCTCTTGTACTCTGGCAACAATCACTGGAGATGGTGAATCGCTTGTATAAGAAAATAAAGACAAGATAATATATCCAAATATATAGGGTGGAATTTATCTGGGGGGGTCAGCGGGTGCGTTCGGCGGCGGGTTAGGTGGGAAAAAAAAATTTTGACAGCGTGTTGGGACCTAGCTGTCAACCCGCCGCCATGCGCCTTTCCCCGATGTTGGGTCTGTCAGTGCTGAACAGATCCGACGCGGGGGAGGCAAGTCAGGTTATTATGACCTTGTTAACAGCCCATTAAGAAGTATTTTGAGCTCACCTTTACATTTTATGAGGTCACCCACGGGGTCGACGCTGCTTGGGGATCTCGTCAGGTAAGCAGGTCGGAAGTTGTATGACCATCCAATCATCTCATTACTTGACAGCAGCAAATATGCTATAAAAGCTCCCATCTCACATCTGTTCACTTTCCAAGCTAAGAAGCTGTTGCTTGCTGCATTTGGAAGACAGATTGAGCTTTATGCAAGTTGCAAATGTTTGGAGTAAACTCTCTATCCAGTGTCACCTCATTGGAACAACCTCTCTCACCATTGTCGGACGTTTCTGTCATCTCACCTGTAGCTACCATCTATTACATCAGCATCGGTGACCTTGAAACTATCTCACCTTGATCCTCAGAGTCCCACCACGATTAGCCCCAACACCAGCAGCACCAGGCATACCAGCAGCACCAACAACAATACCACCCTTCTCCGCAATCAACTGATGCTGCACAGGACACGGCATCAGCACCCGAGCACATTGTTGCCCGAGACGCCAGGGATGGCCTCATCATGACCAGATTTACTTCACTTGATGCTGTGTGCCCTGGCTGCCACATGATGTGCCAGGTTGGCACCACCCCACACCAACACCATAAAGCATTCCTACAATGCCCAAGTCATTCCTTTCACACTCATCGTCATTGTAGGGGGTAGTGTTATGTCTCACCATTCATTGCAACTCACTAAGCCACTTCCAAAAGTTCACACAAATCTGTCCAAGAATGCAAAGTGTTGAAAATAAAGATATCAATGTTTAACAGCACATTAACAGAAACTTCACATGAACATTGTCTAAAAAACACAAATGCCTACCCTTGTGTGTTGTTATTTGGTATGACTGGACTAGGATGAGGGTGAGTGTGAGGGGTGGCTGGTGAGATGGGGATGTGATGATGTAGATAGAGAGGGATGGGTGGAGGTGCAAGGTAAGTTGGTGTAAGGATGTGCAGGAGTAGGGTAGGGAAGGCAGAGTGATGGGGGTATGATGAGTGGCACAGCAAGATGAGGTTGAGTGTGGCTTTGCAGTAATGTTTCGTGATCTACTGAGATCATTGAAATGTTTGCGCCACTGCAGCCAGGTCCTCCTGATGACATCCCTGCTTGTGCCCTCCTCTGCAATGTGCAACCAGGCTGCATTGATCTCCTGAGGAGGTCTCTTCTGCCCACTGGAAGGGAAGAGAACCTCCCTGTTTGCTAAGACTCCCTCCATAAGCATATGGAGGGAGTCATGGGAAAGTCTGGGTGCAGCCGTGTACTTCTGCAGTGCTTGTCAGTGTTTGCAGCAACTCAGTGCTGTAGAACATTGACAGCACAAATGTCAAAGTAAATTTGCACATGCTCCCTTTAAGGAAACCGGCTGATGACATCATCAGATTTCAAATTCATTAAAACTTACAACACACAAAAACAACATTTTACCGACTGCAGCACAATGTTCTTCAAAAGCAAGAGAATACCAACCCAGTAGTTAATAAGCAATTTACTTTTAAATCTACATAACATAGACTTACCACTGTAGTGTTCGGCTCATTTGCATGTGATTCTGAATGAAGACCTACTGAAGTACAAAGGGATCTGGGGGTCCTGGTGCACGAAACTCAAAAGATTAGTATGCAGGTGCAGCAAGTGATTAAGAAGGCCAATGGAATGTTGGCTTTCATTCCTAGGGGAATAGAATATAAAAATAGGGAGGTATTGCTTCAGTTGTACAAGGTATTGGTGAGACCGCACCTGGAATACTGCGTACAGTTTTGGTGTCCATACTTAAGAAAGGACATACTTGCTCTCGAGTCAGTACAACGAAGGTTCACTCGGTTAATCCCGGGGATGAGGGGATGGACATATGAGGAGAGGTTGAGTAGATTGGGACTCTACTCATTGGAGTTCAGAAGAATGAGAGGCAATCTTATTGAAACATATAAGATTGTGAAGGGGTTGGATCGGGTGGATGCGGGGAAGATGTTCCCGATGATGGGTGAAACTAGAACTAGGGGGCATAGTCTTAGAATAAGGGGCTGCTCTTTCAAAACTGAGATGAGGAGGAACTACTTCACTCAGAGGGTGGTAGGTCCATGGAATATGCTGCCCCAAAAAGCTGTAGAAGCTACATCATTACATAAATTTAAAACAGAAATAGACAGTTTCCTAGAAGTAAAGGGAATTCAGGGTTACGGGGAGCGGGCAGGAATTTGGACATGAGTCTAGGTTCGGATCGGTCATGGCCCTGTGGGTAGCGGAGCGGGCCCAGGGGCCGTGTAGCCTGATCCTGCTCCTATTTCGTGTGTCTAATTCTGTTAGATTCAGGAGATGGTTTTATGATAGTGGATTGGCGGTTAGGATCAGATGAGCCATGATCTTATTGAATGGCGGAGCAGGCTCGAGGGGCCGATTGGCCTACTCCTGCTCCTATTTCTTATGTTCTTATGTTCTTATCAGTGGTGAGCAAACTTGGGCCAAGGAGTTAAATTTGTCTGCAGAAACTAAAGCTGACAATTACTAAACTGGCCTGGTCAGTACTACACAGTCTTAACAATCAATTAATGTTAAAGCTACTGTATCTCCAACATTTCTCAACATGAGGGATATGGGGAAAGAACGGGGGAATGTGACTAATTGGATTGCTCTTAGAAAGAGCTGGTGCAGAGTCGATGGGCCAAATGGCCTCCTTCTGTGCTGTACTATTGTATTCTATGAAATATTCTATTGCCTGCTGGATACACTTTGTGATGAGATGAGATCAAATTTCTTCACTCAAAGGGTTGTGAATCTTTGGAATTCTCTACCCCAGAGGGCTGTGGATGCTCAATCGTTGCGTCTATTCAACAGAAATCGATAGATTTTTGGATACTAAGGGAATCAAGGGTTTTAGGAATAATGCGAGAAGATGGATTTGAGGTAGAAGATCGGCCATGATCTTATTGAATGGCAGAGCAGGCTTGAAGGGCCGAATGGCCTACTCCTGATCCTATTTCTTATGTGATATTTTGTTTTGCCCCTGATATTTTATACTTTCATTTGGGAATAATTGCTGGTGTCCTGCTCTACCTGGAGGACTACTGCTCTTATTCTGTCTCCAGTATGAGATATCAACAGCAAGGATTTTCTGTAATGAGGCCAGCTCCTTCAGATCGTAGTGGTAGTAGCCTTGTACTGACAGAATTGGAACGTGAAAAAATTTGAACACCTACCAGTACTGGTTCTCTTACTGCTCCTGTCAGCTATAAAGTGAAATATCACCTTAAATAAAACTGCTCATGGGTACCAGAAGTAAGGGAATTACATGAGAATTCAAGTTGTTGCTGAGAATATATTGATCTAGGTGCAGACCACTGACCCAACATATTAGTACATCAGCTTTGTGAGGGATAGATTAGTCGGACATGGACTTGTGCTTAATATTCCCTACACTTTGAGTTTCACATCTCAAACAGCCTGCCGAGGAATTAGACTTTTTCCAAATTCAATGACATTTTTGAGATTGAAACACTGGTCTTTTTAAAATATATATAATTTCCATGTTGATGTCTTCAACGTGCAAGCGTTAAAGTTTGTCAACTAGCAACCAGTAACTGGATCAATCAAAACCAGGTAGGTGGTACCACCTACTAGGGAATGCTTCTCCATTGGAAGGAAGGAAAATGAGACATTGCATCAAATGTTCAAACACAGTTTGTGGTTGTCCGGGCAACCAGCTGTGAAGAACATTGCTAAATGCCTGGCAAGAAATTGCTGTTCAGAAGCCCTGAGGCAAAGGAATTATGGAAAATGTGGGGTGTGAATCAGCAAAAGGAAGGGATCAATTTTGTTAATAGAATACATATTTTTAAATCAACATCAACATATATAACTAAAAGAAAAGGATGAAAGCACCACTATGACATCAGCATATGTGTCATTCCTGATTGTCAAATAATTAAACAGAAATACTGTAAATGATAATGGCACTGTTATCTAAGAATGAATTTCTCAATAGTGTTTTTAGAAATTCCAGTATGATTGTGATCTAGCACAGTCCTTGAGAAGGTAATGTATAAAACAAAGAAAGCTGCTTTGCCTCATTTTACCCATTCCTTTCAGCATATACCATTAACAGCCTAAGAGCGAGTCAATAACGTAGATCCCCGGCATCTACCAATGATGTTCTGTGGTCACTTGCAGTGAGATATATGAGATAGTCCCAGAGTGATTCATCCTCTAATGTTCTCTTCCTCCCTGTGGGGAAACACCTACCACTGCTATACCTTTCTTCCTGATCGCTAAGCTCAGAACTGGAACTCATAGGTACCATAAGAAAACATGGAATAAGAAACGGCTGCTCAGCACATCGAGCTTGCTCCTTCCACAGGTAGTCTACTTTAATCTACTTTATCATCTGCTCTATCTCATCTGTTTAATCTTCTGAAGGAAAGCGCTGCATAAAATTTCCCTGATTCCCAAAGGTAAGCAAGCAAAATTCACGATATCCATCCATCACCATATCTCCTTTATTAAACTCTTGCTGCTCTATAAAGACAACAGGCTGATCTTGTTTAGTAGCCAACTGTCACTAGTGAGAGAGAAACTTTAATTGGAGTGTACAGATAATTGAAATGATGTAAACTCCAATTACTTTGCCTCAGGTTACGTTTTCTCTCGATATTCTACAGTAAGTTGAAATAATAATGAGTTAACTTTGTAAATTATATTGGCCCAGAAATTTGGGTCCCGACGTGTGAGTACGCATGGGGTACTCACGCGTAGGCCCAACGAAAGTGCCGGTTTCGTGCATGCACTGCGCATGCGTGGGAAACCGGCACTTCCCTTCCCCTGAAAGAAGGGGTTGACAGGTGGAACGTGTGCGCCGGAGAGGCAGCGCGTGCGCATCGAACTTACGTTTTTTTTGCAGGTTTCTCCGGGAGGGTAAGTCTCCAGCAGATACACTTTTAAAAAGCAGGCGCAAGGCCTGCTTTTAACAAGGTAAGTGGTGAATTAATTAAAATTAAAACTTTTTTCCACAGGTTTATTATTTTTAAATACTTTAAAGAAAGGTAAGTTTATTTTTAACCCCGTTAGAAAATGTAATTAATTTTTTCAAAAATTTAAATTATTGTTTAAAATAGTTATTTCATGTAATTTATAGTTATTTTAAAAATGTGATTAAAAAAAATAATGTATTTGAAGTTTTACTGATGTTTTGGGGCTTATAGTATTTATAGGTTTGACAGCTCTTCCTGTCAAACTTATGAATGAAGCATTCCCTGCTACCATTGGCTCTCCATGGCCCACGTGATCCCAGGGGACGCATCAAACTAACTGCGCCCCTGGGATACGCAAGCACTACACGCTGGCAGCTGGAGGAGGCCCAGGATCGGAATCCCACGCAGGCCCACAGCTCAACGGCCAGCGCGCAAGGTAAGTGCAGGTCGGGGGCTTGCACCCGCGGGAAGCCCCCGACCCGAATTTCTGGGCCATTATTTTAATGCATCTTTTGTGTACTGAAATGTTCTTTTCTTCTCTTCAAACCCCATCAGCACACAAACCGTTGTCTCCCTTGCAGTATTTGATAGTAAGAGAATAATGCACAAGAATGCCTGAAAAGGAAAAAACGCACCAATTAATACATTATACACGGATCTGAAAAAATTCTGCACACAATCTCTTCTACCAACTTTTAAAAAATTGAAATGTCACATTTTATGTTCATTTTAGTGTTGAGCAAGAACAACAGAATTTTGTTTAAATTACTGGTTATGCACTAAACCATCAGAACGATTTGAATATCCTAATTATTTCAAAAGCATTCTTCACACTAACACAGAGGTGCTAATTCCAAGTTGATTGTTTTGTGAAAAACTTTCCAATCAGCCTAATTGTTTCACCTGCAAAATGTCATACTTAGCACCTAGATATTTAAATCACAGCAGGAGTCCTTCATGGTAAAGAAAGCAAACTATCCCAAGGCTCGTGTTGTAAGCAATAAACAGATGCTAACAAAAATATAGCATTGTGAATCGGGAGCAATTTTAACCTAATCAGCCTGTCGGGAAACTGACTAGATCGGGCGCAACGCTGGTTTTACACTCTTGTACACACTGACGTTGATGGAGAGTAATATTCGGCATTCCACCCGTTCCTATTGGTTTCCCCGGCTGGCGAATTAGGTTAAAATCACCCCAAACTCTTGGGTTGATTTTCCAGTTGGTGTTAGAGATTGCAGTACTTTTTTTTAATGGATTTTACTGTTGTAAAGACTCTACTGAACATTAAAAGAAACCTTCAGCCCCTATGGGTTCATTTATTGTCATTTAAACACAAATAATATGCTCCTACAACACAAATACATCCATTTTCAATACTAGTTTTAAAAAAAACTTGTCACAATTGTCTGAATATTTTTTCAAATTTAATATAGTTTTTGTGTTTTTAATAAAGTATCGTTCATAAGTAAATTTTAAATCTGAGGAGTACAATGGTGTAAATACATCCACACTTTGATCTTAGCTCAGTGAAAGCTAAATGAAGTTGTGCCAGAGTCACTCTAAATGCTACCTGCCAATTCTACTTCAGATATGCAGTAAACAAACATTGTATTGTGGCGGTACCACTGGTTGTCCCTTACATTGAGACACATAATTCCCTTTAACTTACCTTACTGTATGTTTAACTTACCTTTTGGGGCCGTTGCCCTTTTAACTTACCTGTTGGGGCCATTGCCCCTTTAAGACACGCCCTAGCGCGCTGACGTCACGTCACGTACAACGTGATGTGCGTGCGCCGGCACAGCCCAGCCTAGCGTCTTCGGCCTCAACGGCCAGCCGACGGGAGCGACGCGATCTTCCGCTCCCGCGGCAAGCACCAGCATAGCCCGGCCTCCCGACTTCGGCCTCAATGGCCAGCGACGCAACGACGCGCATCACGTGATGCCCTAAGCGCGGGAAACGCGAACAACGTGATGACATCACAACACAAACGCGATGACGTCATCACGCTCCCCACAGGACTGCGAACTCAGTCCTCGTGGAGTCCCCGTTGGGACAAGACCTACACCACGGTGCTCCTACAGTCAGCCATCTTACCTGCTATCTTACCTGCTGTAATTAGCCTGTTCCTGTAAATAAACAACTTATTTATGGTTCGTCGAAGTCAAACTCTCTTATTTAGTGGCGATCTACACGAACCGCTACATTGGTGACCCAACGACGTGTGTACGGGAGCTCATCAATTCCAACGCTACAATTGGTGAACCTGTCTCCGTGAACAATTTTCACGGTAGCAACGCGAGCCTGACCCTCATCTTCCCAAAAGATTATTTCTTATGTTCTTATGTTCTTATCAGTGGTGAGCAAACTTGGGCCAAGGAGTTAAATTTGTCTGCAGAAACTAAAGCTGACAATTACTAAACTGGCCTGGTCAGTACTACACAGTCTTAACAATCAATTAATGTTAAAGCTACTGTATCTCCAACATTTCTCAACATGAGGGATATGGGGAAAGAACGGGGGAATGTGACTAATTGGATTGCTCTTAGAAAGAGCCGGTGCAGAGTCGATGGGCCAAATGGCCTCCTTCTGTGCTGTACTATTGTATTCTATGAAATATTCTATTGCCTGCTGGATACACTTTGTGATGAGATGAGATCAAATTTCTTCACTCAAAGGGTTGTGAATCTTTGGAATTCTCTACCCCAGAGGGCTGTGGATGCTCAATCGTTGCGTCTATTCAACAGAAATCGATAGATTTTTGGATACTAAGGGAATCAAGGGGTATAGGAATAATGCGAGAAGATGGATTTGAGGTAGAAGATCGGCCATGATCTTATTGAATGGCAGAGCAGGCTTGAAGGGCCGAATGGCCTACTCCTGATCCTATTTCTTATGTGATATTTTGTTTTGCCCCTGATATTTTATACTTTCATTTGGGAATAATTGCTGGTGTCCTGCTCTACCTGGAGGACTACTGCTCTTATTCTGTCTCCAGTATGAGATATCAACAGCAAGGATTTTCTGTAATGAGGCCAGCTCCTTCAGATCGTAGTGGTAGTAGCCTTGTACTGACAGAATTGGAACGTGAAAAAATTTGAACACCTACCAGTACTGGTTCTCTTACTGCTCCTGTCAGCTATAAAGTGAAATATCACCTTAAATAAAACTGCTCATGGGTACCAGAAGTAAGGGAATTACATGAGAATTCAAGTTGTTGCTGAGAATATATTGATCTAGGTGCAGACCACTGACCCAACATATTAGTACATCAGCTTTGTGAGGGATAGATTAGTCGGACATGGACTTGTGCTTAATATTCCCTACACTTTGAGTTTCACATCTCAAACAGCCTGCCGAGGAATTAGGCTTTTTCCAAATTCAATGACATTTTTGAGATTGAAACACTGGTCTTTTTAAAATATATATCATTTCCATGTTGATGTCTTCAACGTGCAAGCGTTAAAGTTTGTCAACTAGCAACCAGTAACTGGATCAATCAAAACCAGGTAGGTGGTACCACCTACTAGGGAATGCTTCTCCATTGGAAGGAAGGAAAATGAGACATTGCATCAAATGTTCAAACACAGTTTGTGGTTGTCCGGGCAACCAGCTGTGAAGAACATTGCTAAATGCCTGGCAAGAAATTGCTGTTCAGAAGCCCTGAGGCAAAGGAATTATGGAAAATGTGGGGTGTGAATCAACAAAAGGAAGGGATCAATTTTGTTAATAGAATACATATTTTTAAATCAACATCAACATATATAACTAAAAGAAAAGGATGAAAGCACCACTATGACATCAGCATATGTGTCATTCCTGATTGTCAAATAATTAAACAGAAATACTGTAAATGATAATGGCACTGTTATCTAAGAATGAATTTCTCAATAGTGTTTTTAGAAATTCCAGTATGATTGTGATCTAGCACAGTCCTTGAGAAGGTAATGTATAAAACAAAGAAAGCTGCTTTGCCTCATTTTACCCATTCCTTTCAGCATATACCATTAACAGCCTAAGAGCGAGTCAATAACGTAGATCCCCGGCATCTACCAATGATGTTCTGTGGTCACTTGCAGTGAGATATATGAGATAGTCCCAGAGTGATTCATCCTCTAATGTTCTCTTCCTCCCTGTGGGGAAACACCTACCACTGCTATACCTTTCTTCCTGATCGCTAAGCTCAGAACTGGAACTCATAGGTACCATAAGAAAACATGGAATAAGAAACGGCCGCTCAGCACATCGAGCTTGCTCCTTCCACAGGTAGTCTACTTTAATCTACTTTATCATCTGCTCTATCTCATCTGTTTAATCTTCTGAAGGAAAGCGCTGCATAAAATTTCCCTGATTCCCAAAGGTAAGCAAGCAAAATTCACGATATCCATCCATCACCATATCTCCTTTATTAAACTCTTGCTGCTCTATAAAGACAACAGGCTGATCTTGTTTAGTAGCCAACTGTCACTAGTGAGAGAGAAACTTTAATTGGAGTGTACAGATAATTGAAATGATGTAAACTCCAATTACTTTGCCTCAGGTTACGTTTTCTCTCGATATTCTACAGTAAGTTGAAATAATAATGAGTTAACTTTGTAAATTATATTGGCCCAGAAATTTGGGTCCCGACGTGTGAGTACGCATGGGGTACTCACGCGTAGGCCCAACGAAAGTGCCGGTTTCGTGCATGCACTGCGCATGCGTGGGAAACCGGCACTTCCCTTCCCCTGAAAGAAGGGGTTGACAGGTGGAACGTGTGCGCCGGAGAGGCAGCGCGTGCGCATCGAACTTACGTTTTTTTTGCAGGTTTCTCCGGGAGGGTAAGTCTCCAGCAGATACACTTTTAAAAAGCAGGCGCAAGGCCTGCTTTTAACAAGGTAAGTGGTGAATTAATTAAAATTAAAACTTTTTTCCACAGGTTTATTATTTTTAAATACTTTAAAGAAAGGTAAGTTTATTTTTAACCCCGTTAGAAAATGTAATTAATTTTTTCAAAAATTTAAATTATTGTTTAAAATAGTTATTTCATGTAATTTATAGTTATTTTAAAAATGTGATTAAAAAAAATAATGTATTTGAAGTTTTACTGATGTTTTGGGGCTTATAGTATTTATAGGTTTGACAGCTCTTCCTGTCAAACTTATGAATGAAGCATTCCCTGCTACCATTGGCTCTCCATGGCCCACGTGATCCCAGGGGACGCATCAAACTAACTGCGCCCCTGGGATACGCAAGCACTACACGCTGGCAGCTGGAGGAGGCCCAGGATCGGAATCCCACGCAGGCCCACAGCTCAACGGCCAGCGCGCAAGGTAAGTGCAGGTCGGGGGCTTGCACCCGCGGGAAGCCCCCGACCCGAATTTCTGGGCCATTATTTTAATGCATCTTTTGTGTACTGAAATTTTCTTTTCTTCTCTTCAAACCCCATCAGCACACAAACCGTTGTCTCCCTTGCAGTATTTGATAGTAAGAGAATAATGCACAAGAATGCGTGAAAAGGAAAAAACGCACCAATTAATACATTATACACGGATCTGAAAAAATTCTGCACACAATCTCTTCTACCAACTTTTAAAAAATTGAAATGTCACATTTTATGTTCATTTTAGTGTTGAGCAAGAACAACAGAATTTTGTTTAAATTACTGGTTATGCACTAAACCATCAGAACGATGTGAATATCCTAATTATTTCAAAAGCATTCTTCACACTAACACAGAGGTGCTAATTCCAAGTTGATTGTTTTGTGAAAAACTTTCCAATCAGCCTAATTGTTTCACCTGCAAAATGTCATACTTAGCACCTAGATATTTAAATCACAGCAGGAGTCCTTCATGGTAAAGAAAGCAAACTATCCCAAGGCTCGTGTTGTAAGCAATAAACAGATGCTAACAAAAATATAGCATTGTGAATCGGGAGCAATTTTAACCTAATCAGCCTGTCGGGAAACTGACTAGATCGGGCGCAACGCTGGTTTTACACTCTTGTACACACTGACGTTGATGGAGAGTAATATTCGGCATTCCACCCGTTCCTATTGGTTTCCCCGGCTGGCGAATTAGGTTAAAATCACCCCAAACTCTTGGGTTGATTTTCCAGTTGGTGTTAGAGATTGCAGTACTTTTTTTTAATGGATTTTACTGTTGTAAAGACTCTACTGAACATTAAAAGAAACCTTCAGCCCCTATGGGTTCATTTATTGTCATTTAAACACAAATAATATGCTCCTACAACACAAATACATCCATTTTCAATACTAGTTTTAAAAAAAACTTGTCACAATTGTCTGAATATTTTTTCAAATTTAATATAGTTTTTGTGTTTTTAATAAAGTATCGTTCATAAGTAAATTTTAAATCTGAGGAGTACAATGGTGTAAATACATCCACACTTTGATCTTAGCTCAGTGAAAGCTAAATGAAGTTGTGCCAGAGTCACTCTAAATGCTACCTGCCAATTCTACTTCAGATATGCAGTAAACAAACATTGTATTGTGGCGGTACCACTGGTTGTCCCTTACATTGAGACACATAATTCCCTTTAACTTACCTTACTGTATGTTTAACTTACCTTTTGGGGCCGTTGCCCTTTTAACTTACCTGTTGGGGCCATTGCCCCTTTAAGACACGCCCTAGCGCGCTGACGTCACGTCACGTACAACGTGATGTGCGTGCGCCGGCACAGCCCAGCCTAGCGTCTTCGGCCTCAACGGCCAGCCGACGGGAGCGACGCGATCTTCCGCTCCCGCGGCAAGCACCAGCATAGCCCGGCCTCCCGACTTCGGCCTCAATGGCCAGCGACGCAACGACGCGCATCACGTGATGCCCTAAGCGCGGGAAACGCGAACAACGTGATGACATCACAACACAAACGCGATGACGTCATCACGCTCCCCACAGGACTGCGAACTCAGTCCTCGTGGAGTCCCCGTTGGGACAAGACCTACACCACGGTGCTCCTACAGTCAGCCATCTTACCTGCTATCTTACCTGCTGTAATTAGCCTGTTCCTGTAAATAAACAACTTATTTATGGTTCGTCGAAGTCAAACTCTCTTATTTAGTGGCGATCTACACGAACCGCTACATTGGTGACCCAACGACGTGTGTACGGGAGCTCATCAATTCCAACGCTACAATTGGTGAACCTGTCTCCGTGAACAATTTTCACGGTAGCAACGCGAGCCTGACCCTCGTCTTCCCAAAAGATGACCAACGCACAACCGACGAACAACCACAGAACAGCAACCGCCTAACACCGATTCCACCACAAGCGACCCCGTCTTTGCGTACGGAAGCGCAGCTTGGAGGTGAGCCCGTTTTTCACGAACGATCTCACAGAGGTAGAGCACGACCAACGACAACCGTCATCTAACAGAGCTACAATTGGTGGGTTTGTGAACATCTTTCACAAACGAAGCATGCTATGGAAGCATCAGCCGTTCTGCTGTCGCTACCGCAATCCAGGGAGCCACGGTTTCCCCCATGCTTTATGAAGGTAGAAGCCCTGTTCGCCGAGAACATCGATGCGGCACAGACCACGCACATGCTCACGGTCTCCATATTCGACTCTTCTACCGCCACACGTATCGTCCGCCTCTACGTCCAAAGCAACAGCAAGTATACATCCCTCCAAGCGCGGGGTACAGCATGTTCGGGCCCACAAAATTGGAGCACGCCCCGCGGGGATACCATGAGGACTCACCCCCGCAAAACACAAGGACGCACTCCTCGTGCACGAGGATCCATCCCTCGCGAACCACGAGAACCCATCCCTCGTGAACACCGACAACTCTTTCCCCGCCGACGACGCACCAGCCCTTCAGCCTGCTGGTTGTGTTACCTACTACACGATTCAGCGTGAACAAAAAGCGTGCCGCCCTCCCGGCTGTTTTCTCCTAAATCTACAACTGTTACAAGTTTTGCCGCCCTCCAGGCAGAGTTAACCCCTCCTGAAAGCAACAACAACCTGGACCGTTGCCGCCCTTTCTCCAGTTTTCCCTTTAACAAACGCAAACGTCTACTGAAGCTGCACACATCGAGGATGGGTCCAACAGGCATCCTGCGGCCGCGATCAGCCACGTGAAAGTTGCTAGCCTCACCGATCACTGATCAACGCAGCAACTCTTCACCCTCCGTTGTGTTATCGTCGTAGCACTATGGCACGCACCATTCCGTGCGTTCCAGCCTCCCGAAGGTTTCGCTCACCTGCCGGCGAGTTCACTGACCTCACCAGTCAAGTCCTCCTGGATCGCCTGTCGGCGTTCCTGCAGATTTCGTTGGAACAAGGACTTGTTTCAACATCAACGGAGACATCACCCGCGTCTGCTCAACCTGCCCGTCACTCTGACAAGGCCTGCTGTTTCGCACGTCTCCACGGCCCTTCGCCTGACGGATATGTTTTATTCGCCACGACGCGCGTAAGGATCCACTCACGAGCAGCATCTTCATACCTCGCCTACCAAGTCGAGACAGCATGACCACCAGCTCGTCAGGCCATCTCATCCTTGGACTTTCGTTAAAGCGAATTCTGTGGGGGCCTATGTGGCGGTACCACTGGTTGTCCCTTACAATGAGACACATAATTCCCTTTAACTTACCTTACTGTATGTTTAACTTACCTTTTGGGGCCGTTGCCCTTTTAACTTACCTGTTGGGGCCATTGCCCCTTTAAGACGCGCCCTAGCGTGCTGACGTCACGTCACGTACAACGTGATGTGCGTGCGCCGGCACAGCCCGGCCTAGCGTCTTCGGCCTCAACGACCAGCCGACGGGAGCGACGCGATCTTCCGCTCCCGCGGCAAGCACCGGCACAGCCCGGCCTCCCGACTTCGGCCTCAATGGCCAGCGACGCAACGATGCGCATCACATGACGCCCTAAGCGCGGGAAACGCGAACAACGTGATGACATCACAACACAAACGCGATGACGTCATCACGCTCCCCACAGGACTGCGAACTCAGTCCTCGTGGAGCCCCCGTTGGGACAAGACCTACACCACGGTGCTCCTACAGTCAGCCATCTTACCTGCTATCTTACCTGCTATCGTCGAAGTCAAACTCTCTTATTTAGTGGCGATCTACACGAACCGCTACAGTATAAACATTTGCCTCTTTTGTAATTTCATATCACTTCAAAGCAGTCATGCTTCACCATGTAATTTATGCTCTTTCACAATAAGAAAACCTACTGAGAAAATCTGGAGTAGCTGAACGAGCAGCTCTTGCTTCTTGCTGTTGATTTATTTTCTAAAACGCCCAGGCCTAGTTGAGCATGGGTGCAGTCAAGTGGGCTGCAGCAGTAAATGGAAGTGGGCAGATTTCAGAATTTGGGAGTCAGCTTGGCACAACCAGAAAGAACTGCTTAACTGCACAATCCAAGTGCTCACATCTGATTAAAAAAATCACTACACGTTAGAGCCACCACAGCATTCTCAGCTTTGTTTGTAGTTTGAATGTCGGCCGGTTGCTAATACCAGATTCTCGTCAACATTTCCTTCCATGACTGTAGGCAAACATCTTTGGTACAAAGGTGTGTGTGGAGTGGTAAAGTAGAACTAATCTTATTTTTATTTGTTCTTCCGTCCTCTCCTGAAGTCCGTGGCTCATGCTGGTGCACTGCTCAATGTTCCCAGTACTTCTCTGGTATCTTGTCCAAGTAACACTTCTTCGGTGTGAGTCTGGATAGTGTGTAGGCAGGCGATTGAACCATGGGAACTGAGCATTACAGCCAACACTGATTCTGTCCTCATCCAACATCCATATGTACACTTCCAGTATGACATTATTTTGAAGAGCAGGGAGTTATCCTCAGTGTCTTGACCAATGTTTATCGTTCAATCAAAATCACAAAAACAGATTATCTGGTCATTATCACATTGCTGTTTGTGGGACCTTGCTGTGCTCAAATTGGAGTTTCCTACATTACAACAGCACTTCAAAAGTAATTGGCTGTAAAGCGCTTTGGGACATCCTGAGGTTGGTGAAAGGCACTATATAAATTCAAGTCTTTCTTTCTTTCAAACCCATTGTCACCCAATGAGAGCTGTGCACACAGAGCTGGGTGAATCTGTTAAATGGAAACATAGAAGATAGGAGCAGGAGTAGGCCATTCGGCCCCTCAAGCCTGCTCCGCCATTCAATGCGATCATGGCTGATCATCCAAATTCAGTACTCGGTCCCTGCTTTCTCCCCATACCCCTTGATCCCTTTAGCCTTAAGAAATATATCCAACTCCTTCTTGAATATATTTAATCAACTGGCCTCCACCGCCTTCTGTGGTAGAGAGTTCCACAGGTTCACCACTGTCTGGGTGAAGAAATTCCTCCTCATTTCTGTCCTAAATGGCCTACCCTTTATCCTTAGACTGTGTCCCCTGGTTCTGGACTCCCTGACCATCGGGAACATCCTTCCTGCATCTAGTCTGTCCAGTCCTGTCAGAATTTTATAAGTTTCAATGAGATCACCTCTCATTCTTCTAAACTCCAGCGAGTACAAGTCCAATCGACCCAATCTCTCCTCATACGTCATTCCTACCATCCCAGGTATCAGCCTGGTGAATCTTCGCTGAACTCCTTCCATGGCAAGAACATCCTTCCTCATATAAGGCGACCAAAACTGCACACAATACTCGAGATGTGGTCTCACCAAGGCCCAGTACAACTGCAGCAAGACATCCTTGTTCCTGTACTCAAACCCTCTCGCTACGATGGACAACTACCATTTGCCTTCTTAACCGCCTGCTGCACCTGCATGTTTACCTTCAGCGACTGGTGCACAAGGACACCCAGGTCTCGTTGCACTTCCCCTTCTCCCAATCTATTGCCATTTAGATAATAATCTGCCTTCCTGTTTTTGCCACCAAAGTGGATAACCTCACATTTATCCACGTTATATTGCATCTGCCATGTTTCTGCCCAATCACCCAGCATGTCCAAATCATCCTGGAGTTTCTCGACATCCTCCTCACAGCACACACGTCCACCCAGCTTTGTGTCATCTGCAAATTTGGAGATATTACATCTAGTTCCCTTGTCCAGATCATTTATATATATCTTGTGACTAGCTGGGGTCTAAGGACCGATCCCTGCGGTACCCCACTAGTCACTGCCTGCCACTTGGAAAAAGACCCGTTTATTCCAACTCTTTGCTTTCTGTCTGCCAACCAGTTCTCTATCCAAGTCAATACCTTGCCCCCAATCCCATGTGCCTTAACTTTACACGCTAATCTCTTATGCGGGACCTTATCGAAGGCCTTCTGAAAGTCCAGATACACCACATCCACTGGTTCTCCCTTATCTATTTTACCAGTTACATCCTCAAAAAATTCCAGTAGATTAGTCAAGCACGATTTACCTTTTGTGAATCCATGTTGACTTTGTCCGATCCTGTCACTGTTTTCCAATGGAATGGCTTGCTAAACTGAGTGTTGCTGGGAATTTGGTGAGAGTGGGAATTCGTTGGTATATATTAGAGGGACAGCTACTAATGCACACACAGCTCGGTGAATCTGCTAAACAGAGTGGCGACGGGAATTTATTGGGGCAGTAATTCCTCCCCAAATGCATGAGTACGGAAGGGGTACTCACGCGTCTGGCCCGAAGAAATGTGCATTTCCTCTCCTCTAACCCAAGAGGTGAAGAGGCTAGCGCATGCGCTGTAGGGGGCAGCGCGTGCGTCTTGGATTTCCTCTGTTTTGGGGGATTTGCGCATGTGTAAAGGCCTCCGGTCTTTACGCTTGTAAAAAGCACACGTAAGTATTTATTTTTACAGGTAAGTGGTGTTTTAGTGCAATTTAGAATTTTTTTTCCACAGGTTTATTATTTTAAAGAATCTACAATAAGGTAAGTTTAGTTTTAGACCCTTTTTATTAAAAATTTATTTTTTTCAAAAAAAAAATTATTGTTTAAATTATTTTTTTAAACTTATTTATACTTAATTTAATGATTGGGATGTTTTTTAAAATTTTATTTAAAGTTTAAGTAGTGTTTTGGGGTGCAGTACTTCTCATGAGTTTGACAGTTCTTACTCTCAAACTTATGAATGAAGTTTCCCCTCCCCTGATTGGCTGAACAGTGCTCACCTGATCCCAGCCGGCACATCGCACTAACTACGCCGCTGGGTCAGGTTAGCACAGCGCGCCGAGATCAGAACCGGGCCACTGACAGGAAATCCACTGCGGGCCAGGTTTCAGATGTCGGCGCGCCGGGTAAGTGCACATCGGGGGCTTGCACGCGCGGCAAGCCCCCGACACCAAGTTCTGGGCCATTAAGTATGGGAATTCACTGGTAAGTAGTGCAGATAGTGTGCTGTTATCAAACTGAAATTTAACCTAGTTTGCTTACTTTACTTTACTTTAAAACTGCAAATCAGTGGCAGTTAACAGTTAAAACTCAATCAGCCATAAGCGGGTCCTTGACTAGATGTTAATTATTGTGGCTGCCAGTTGTAACTAATGTGTTTCTAAAATATATATGTTAGAGGGATATCTGCTAACGCACAGGGCACTCAGAGCTGGGTGAATCTACTAAATGGAGTGGTTTGCTAAACAATGTGGCAATGGGAATTTGGTGAGTGGGAATTCAATGCAGAGGGGGAAGGAGGTGCTAACTACTTTAAACCAAGAGGCAACAATAAATAAGTAAATAAAAAATAATCAGAGCAATGAATTACATCTAAGGGGATAAAATTAACTAGGTGGAGGGTACCAACATGAAAGTGATCCAAATTGCATTAAATGAAAATCTGGTATACATAAATAATTGAATAATTGAGGAGCAGCTGGAGGCATTGCTGGGCATACAGGAGGCTGAAAATTTCCTGGAGTGCGTGTTCCAGGAGGTGGTCACCCCGCAGCTAAAGAGAGTTTAGGAGGAGAGTCAGTGGGTGGCCTCCCGATAGTGTAGGAGAAGGTAGACAGTGAAAGGATCCTCCGGGAGTGTGGCATTCTCAAACCAGTGATCATAGGGGATTTGATAGGGGGATAGACAGACGTTTCTGCAACCGCTGACATGAATCCTGCATGATGTTTTGCCTCACTGGTGCCAGGGTAAAGAACATCACTGAGAAGGCGCAGAACATTTTGAGTGGGCGGTGGAACTGGAACAGCCAGAAGTTGTGGTCCATGTGGGAACCAATGACATAGGAAGGAAAAGCGTTGAGATCCTGCAGTCAAAGTTTCTGGAATTCAGGAGGAAATATAAGAGCAGAACCTCAAAGGTAGTAATATCTGGACCTCCCAGTACCACGTACTAGTGAGTATAGGAATAGTAGGATAAGACAGGTTCATGTGTGGTTGGAGAAACGGTGCAAGAGGGAGGACTTCAGATTCCTGGGGCATTGGGATCAGTTCTGAGGCAGGAGTTTGACGAGTTGCACCTCAACAGAGCTGGGACCAATGTGCTCGCAGGCTGGTTAACTAGTGTTCCAGTTCTGTGAGGGAGGGTTTAAACTAATTTGGCTGGGGGTGGGCACCAGGGTGAAACATTAGAGAGGTGAAACTGGGAGAGACAAATAGCACTAGAGTAAAGAATAGTTCAGAAATAAGTGGGATCAGACAAGGGGCAAATGCGAGGCAATCTAAGATGGGTTTGGAGTGCATATGTGTAAATGCTCATAGCGTGGTAAATAAGGTTAGTGAACTGTAGGCACAAGTCACCACGTGAGACTATGATATAGTGGTCATTTGGAGGGTCATAATGTACTTGGATTTAGAATTAGGAGTTGACACCTGGTTTATACTGCTCGTTTCCTGTCAGTGCACTCTCAAAACTACTTCCGATCAATGGAAAAGTAGCAGTGTTGCTGCATCCAGTGATTAATCTTGTATTATGGGCCCAGAAATTCGGGTCGGGGGCTTCCCGCGGGTGCAAGCCCCCGACCTGCACTTACCTAGCGCGCCGGCCGTTGAGCTGTGGGCCCGCGTGGGATTCCGATCCTGGGCCTCCTCCAACTGCCGGCGCGCAGTGCTTGCGTATCCCAGGGGCGCAGTTAGTTCGATGCGTCCCCTCGCATCACGTGGGCCATGGAGATCCAATGGTAGCAGGGAATGCTTCATTCATAAGTTTGACAGGAAGAGCTGTCAAACCTATAAATACTATAAGCCCCAAAACATCACTAAAACTTGAAATAAATTTTTTTTTAAATCAAATTTTTAAAATAACTATAAATTACATGAAGTAACTATTTTAAACAATAATTTAAATTTTTGAAAAAATTAATTACATTTTCTAACAGGGCTAAAAATAAACTTACCTTTCTTTAAAGTATTTAAAAATAATAAACCTGTGGAAAAAATGTATTAATTTTAATTAATTCACCACTTACCTTGTTAAAAGCAGGCCTTGTGCCTGCTTTTTAAAAGTGTAACTGCTGGAGACTTACCCTCCCGGAGAAACCTGCAAAAAAAACGTAAGTTCAATGCGCACGCGCAGCCTCTCCGACGCACGCGTTCGACCACTGAACCCCTTCTTTCAGGGGAACAGAAGTGCCGGTTTCCCGCGCATGCGCAGTGCATGCAAGAAACCAGCACTTTCGTTGGGCCTACACGTGAGTACCCCGTGCGTACTCACGCGTTGGGACCCGAATTTCTGGGCCATGAACTCTAGGGCACTGCGCACATCAGTTTTTTAAAGGTTTAATTTTGTTTTATAAAGGAAGTTTAGTGCATGTAATGTAACAATACCGAGAATAACAGATAGATATACTTTACTGCTTCCCTTCACATTCCTGAAAGCTTTATCACACACAAAATTAAAATTAAAATTGAACTGCCAGAATCCAGTGGGAGTTGTTGCTGAGACTGACAGCATTAACAGCACCTTTGCAGATTGATGGCCAGGACTGCCATGGCAATTTATATCAGCCTTTTTAGTGGCGAGGTTGGATCCATTGTTTAACTATTTTTCCACAGAACTGATCTAGATATGAGTTATTTTAAAATGTGCTTTTAAGTTAAAGCTTGTTTTAAAGGTGTTACATTTACGGGAGCGCGGGGCTAGCAGGTATGCATTCAGTTCAGAGGGCCCCATCTGAGATCTAACATCCTGAAGTTGATGAAAGATATACTCGAGCGACTGTTCACACTCCTTACTGATGCAAAAACCCTACAGCAAGATAGGCTGGTGAACTCGGCTCTGGGGGAGCGGGAGGAAGGGAGGCGGTAGTCAATTTTGATTAAAAGCTGACACTGTGGTCAACTTTTAAAAAAAGAAACTCAGATACCGAAATGTCAGTCGGGTAGCAAAGTGCTGCAGGAAGGTTGCAACGAGAGGAGACTGCAGGGCGACCATTTCTGTCCTGGGCTCTAGGTCAGGACACAGAAAGATTACTTTGTTTAAGTCACTGGAGTGAGGTAGCATCTAGTATTCTTTATTTTGTATGGTTACATGAATATAATTTGTACCAATTAAACTAAGCTACTCTGATCTTCCCCATTGCTCTGTGTGTATCACATTACTGTGCTATAAGCAGCTTAATAATTCAAGCCAAGCTTCACCTCCGCTAGTTCAGCTTTCGGAGAGATTGAGGAAATACACTTGCAAAAGACACGGATATCTAGTTCAGATCACAAAGGATTTCTAGTGTTACTCTCCCAGTCTTGCTGCCTTGCAAGTAGATGCAGGGTAATGTGAGTAAAACATTACCCTGCATTAAAGTAAAACGCTCATACTGCTTACGGGAGCCATTGAATCTGAGGGCAGCAGACCCGATTCCTAACCGCCTTCTCAGTTCTTTGGGTGCCTGTGGCAGCTCCTCCACTTGAAGACAATCTTTGCTTTAAACGTGCCAGGAAATTGTTATTATTGTTATTGCTGTTATATTGCTATTCTGCTGCATATAGTATGATGTTGACCTGATATAGAATCATGGATTCATAGGATTTTACAGCACAGAAGGAAGCTATTCTGATATAACAACAGAAAATGCTGGAAATACTCAGCAGGCCAGGCAGAAACTGTGGAGAGAGAAACAGAATTAACGTTTCAGGTCTGGGACCCTTCATCAGAACTGGAAAAAGCTGGAAATGTAACATATTAAGCAGGTGCAGAGACAGGGGGTGGGGGGTAGGAGCGGAGGAAGGAATTGAAAGAACATGCTTGTAATGATATGCAGTAACATGTCATTCTAAAATGGTACACTAGGTGTAGCTGTATGTTTTAGTAGTGGGCTACATCTATATGGGTTGTCTTGTTTAACACGAGGCACTGCTCGAGAGAGTCAACATGGCTACTGTATACAAGTCAACATGGCTGAATAAATGACTAGCACAAGCTAGCTGTTCATAATAAAAACGTCTATTTATTTATGAACATAACATGGTACCAGGAGTGGTAATATCTGCTGAATATTGTGAAACGCGACATGGAGAATTTGAAGCCACCGGAGGGTTTGAAACTCACGGGGAATGTCGACTGCAATTGGTGGACTTTCAAACAACAATTCGAACTCTACATTGCCGCCATCGGGTTCGGTACGAAGCCAGATGCAAGGAAAATAGCATTGCTGCTCACGGTTGTAGGCCCGCAGGCAATCGAGGTATTTAATACGTTTGTATTTGATCAAGAGGAGGACAGAGAAAAAATGGACGATGTGCTAAAGAAGTTTGATACACATTGTTCTCCCAAAAAGAACGAGACCTATGAGAGGTACGTGTTCCGTTCACGCACACAGCAGCAAAATGAGACTTTTGACAGCTTTGTGACCGATCTGAAACTGAAAGCACAGACATGTAATTTCTCTGAACTGAAATCATCCATGATTCATGACCAGATTGTGTTTGGTATTCATGATAAAAAGGTCAGGGAACGTCTGTTGAGAGAAACCGAACTAACATTGGAGGATGCTGTGAAAATATGCCATGCCAGTGAGCTAGCTCAGCAGCACGCAAAGACTTTCAGTGAAATTAATAATGGTGCGACTGTGGTGAGTGACGGTGCAGCTGTCGGTGCTGTGTCCTGCAAGGGGAAGAAACGTGGGCAGAACAGGAATGCAAAGCAATCGGAGGATGGAACTTTCAATTGTAAACGCTGTGGTTACCAGCACCAGTCAAGACAATGCCCAGCGTTTGGGAAAATGTGCATAAAATGTAATGGAAAGAATCACTTTGCCAAACAATGCTTTTCAAAAGTAAAAACAAAGAAAGGGCAACAAGTCAATGTGATTGAGGACACTGATTTAAGTGAGACATTTTTTGTAGGAATGGTGTCATGTGACAATATAGAAAAGGATACAGAAAATGTGCAGCCCTCAGGAATGGACAATGCTGAACATAAAGTTAATGCAGTAAAAGAGGACAAATGGATGATGCCACTGCAGGTAAATGGAGCATTAGTTACATTGAAACTAGACACTGGGGCAAAAGCAAACTTAATCAGTATGAGTGACATTAAAAATATGAAAGAAAAGCCCAAAATACAGAAAAAGTCAGTACTACTGAAGAACTATAATGGACAGAAAATAGATAGCTTAGGTGTATGCAGACTTAAAGTGACAGTCAAAGACAAAGTGCATCATCTCATGTTTTCTGTTGTGGTTGAAGGACTTGATTCACTACTAGGTGACAAAGCTTGTGAGGACTTAGAACTGGTCAAGAGAGTCTACCGTATAAACTGTGCCATAAGCAGACCAGATGACTCAGTGGATTCTGTAGTGAGTAATTTCCAGGATGTGTTCAAAGGATTTGAAGTTCTACCATTCACTTACAAGATCCAGCTAAAGGAGGATGCTCAGCCAGTGGTACATGCTCCATGGAGAGTTCCAGCACCCCTGCGTGACCGGCTCAAGAAAGAACTGGACAGAATGACCACACTAGGAGTCATCAGGAAATTCAAAGAGCCAACAGACTGGGTTAACTCCATGGTATGTGTAAAGAAAAAGAACAATGATCTACGAGTATGCATGGATCCAAAGGACTTAAATGCAAACATAAAACATGAACACTACCAGATTCCCAAGCGAGAAGAAATCACCAGTGAAATGTCAGGTGCCAGATACTTCACAAAGCTCGATGCCTCACAAGGATTTTGGCAACTAAAACTGGATGAAGAGAGCACCAAATACTGTACCTTCAACACACCATTTGGTAGGTATTGTTTCCTCAGAATGCCTTTCGGGATAATATCTGCATCTGAAATCTTTCATAGAGCAATGGAACACATAATTGAAGGTCTGGAAGGAGTTCGGGTCTATGTTGATGACATCATCATCTGGGGCTCCACACTGAAAGAACACAATGAGAGATTGACTAAAGTGCTACAGAGCATACGCCAGAATGGACTGAAGCCCAACAAAGCCAAATGTCAGTTTGGCATGCAGGAAGTCACTTTCCTAGGAGATAATCTATCTGGTAAAGGAATAGAGCCAGATATGGAAAAAGTAAACGCAATACTCCACATGCCCCGACCCACTGACAAAAAGGAGTGCTACGCATCATGGGGATGATAAACTTCATTGGAAAGTTCATTCCTAACTTGTCAGCCAAGACAGCCTGTCTGCGAGACCTGCTACATAAAACAAATGAGTTCGCATGGACAGAAAGACATGAACAAGAGTGGATGAACCTCAAAACAGTGCTGACACCCACACCTGTACTCACCTTCTTTGACCCAACAAGGAGAATCAAAGTGTCAACGGATGCATCAAAAGATGGCCTAGGCGCGGTCTTGCTACAAGCAGAGGGTGAAGATTGGAAGCCTGTTGCCTATGCCTCCAGGTCTATGACTGATTCTGAGTGTCGATATGCCCAGATTGAAAAGGAATGTCTAGGCTTGGTATTTGGACTAGAAAAGTTCCATGGCTACATACATGGACTTCCCACCTTCACAGTTGAGACAGACCACTGCCCACTGGTTGCCATCATAAAAAAAAACCTGAATGAGATGTCTCCAAGGATTCAATGACTCATGATGAAGCTGCAAAGATATGACTTTGAACTGATCTACACACCAGGCAAACACATAGTGTTAGCAGATGCACTATCCCGAGCACCCACAATGAGTCATGTGAGCTCTACTGAGGAAGACGTGGATGTTCATGTGAGTATGGTCACTGCTGCGCTGCCCATGTCAGACACAAAATCAAAGCAAATAGCAGAAGAAACAGTAAAAGATACAGTGTTACAAACAGTAATAAAGAACATTCATCATGGTTGGCCAAAAGGTTCCTGTCCAAAGTACTATCACATCAGGTCAGAGTTGAGTGTCGCAAGTGGACTATTACTAAAACAGAACAGAATAGTCATTCCACAGGCTCTACGTCGAGACATGCTCAAAAGGATTCATGAGGGACACCTCGGAATTAAAAAATGCAAAAGGAGAGCAAGAGACACTGTTTATTGGCCTGGCACAAATAAGGACATTGAGAACATGATAGGCAAATGTGAGACATGTCAGAAACACCAAAAGAAACAAGCAAAGGAACCAATGATAGTAGCTGACTTACCAACAGCACCATGGCAAAAGGTTGATATGGACCTTTTTCATTTGAATGGTAAAGACTATCTATTAGTGATTGACTACTATTCTAACTATCCTGAGATGGCGCTGCTCTCAAGCACATCAGCAAGCAGTGTCATAATGCATATTAAATCCATCTTCGCCAGACATGGGATTCCCAGGATTGCCGTTAGCGACAATGGTCCGTGCTTCAACTGTAAGGAGTGGCAACAGTTTGCAGCACATTATGACTTGCAGCACATCACATCCAGTCCTCTGTATGCTCAGTCGAATGGTAAGGCAGAGAAAGGTGTTCAAGTTCTCAAACAGCTACTGAAGAAAGCAACAGAAAGCAAGTCTGATCCTTATCTCGCCCTGCTGAGCTACCGAGCCTCCCCTTTAGACTGTGGTTCTTCACCTGCTGAACTCCTAATGGGTCGCAAGTTGCGCGCCACGCTACCCTGCTGTGCAAAAGAAAAGCAGAGTAAGGAACTGAGACAGAGACTTCAACTGTTAAAGCTGAAACAGAAATCACACTATGACAAGTCATCCAAAACTATCAAACCATTGACAAGGGATGATGTTGTCAGGATTGAGGATCCAAATGCATGGAACAGGAAAGCTACAGTTCTTGAGGAAGTAGGACCAAGGCCATACACTGTTAGAACTGAGGAAGGACAGATTCTCAGGAGGAACCGCCGTTCCCTCCTGAAAACACAAGAAACTATCCAAGAGCAAATCGATGACAATGCCGCAACTGAATCTTGTCACTCACCACCAGAACAATCTAACACAAACACACATACAGGCTCTCATGCAAACACATCAGACTTACCTGTGCTGAGAAGATCCACATGTGAAGTAAAAAAGCCTGATAGACTTAATCTTTGAGTACAAAGAAAACTATAATAAAAGAATGAAAAGCTTAGAGTTCATAAAGTAAAGCTTTAAAGATGTGTTGACTGTTGTGAAGATGTTAAAAAAAAACAAGTTCATTCGAAGGTTTATAGAGCACTAACAAAAGTGTTACTGATATCATCTTTATCGTTTTTCTTGAAAGTTGATTGATATTGATTTTGTTTAACCTCAAAGGAAGGGGGATGTAATGATATGCAGTAACATATCATTCTAAAATGGTACACTAGGTGTAGCTGTATGTTTTAGTAGTGGGCTACATCTATATGGGTTGTCTTGTTTAACACGAGGCACTGCTCGAGAGAGTCAACATGGCTACTGTATACAAGTCAACGTGGCTGAATAAATGACTAGCACAAGCTGGATGTTCATAATAAAAACGTCTATTTATTTATGAACATAACAATGCTGTGAAAATGTTGCAAATGGGAATGGCAAAATCATACTGCATGAAAAATGGGGGCAGGGATTATTATCTGAAATTGTTGAACTCTATGTTGAGTCCGGCAGGCTGTAAAGTGCCTAATCGAAAGATGAGGTGCTGTTCCTCGAGCTTATGTTGAGCTTACATTGGAACAGTGTAATAGGCCAAGGACAGAGAGATCAGAGTGGGAGTGAAGTGGAGAATTAAAGTGACAGGCGACCAGAAGCTCAGGTCACCCTTACAGACTGAACGGAGGTGTTCCACAAAGCGGTCGCCCAATCTGCGTTTGGTCTCCCCAATGTAGCGGAGACCGCATCGTGAGCAGCGAATACAGTATATTAAATTGCAAGAAGTACAAGTAAATCGCTGTTTCACCTGGAAGGGGTGTTTGGGGCCCTGGACAGTGGGAAGGGAGGAGGTAAAAGGGCATGTGTTGCATCTCCTGTGCTTGCACGGGTAGGTGCCAGGTGAAGGAGAAGGACTGCTGGGGGTGATTGAGGAGTGGACCAGGGTGTCGCGGAGGGAGTGGTCCCTTCGGAATGCTGAAAGGGGAGGTGAGGGGAAGATGTGTTTGGTGGTGGGATCATGTTGGAGGTGGCGGAAATGGCGGAGGATGATCCGTTGAATGTGGAGGCTGGTGGGGTGAAAGGTGAGGACAAGGGGAACCCTATCGTGGTTCTGGGAGGGAGGGGAAGGGGTGAGAGCAGACATGACCCTATGTGCATAACACACATATCGACTTTAAAAATGTTTCTCTCTGTCTCGCTAGATCCACAATATAGTAAATAAAATGATATGATGAAATGATATATTGCACACCATAATACATACATTATATAGAAACATGAGGCAAAAAACTAATTTTACAATATATATATTCTTCACTAATAGGAATGGAGTGATTTGGTTAGCAAAGTATTTTGCCGTGTTACTCAAGGAGATATCCTCACCGGGCTTAGTTAGAGGCTGCTCATATTCATCAAAGTGTGAAATAACAGATGGTCTGGGTGAGTTGCAGTCATGTTTACAAGTCTCAGGCTGGTTGTGGGGTCAGTTTGTGCCCTTCTGGAATTACTTATGCAATTTGTACATTATTCTTTTGATCCACATTTCATCATACAGATGGATACATTCCCTTGATTGTTCGGCTGAAATTGGGAATTTGTTGTGTGGGGAATCACAAGTAGCAGACCTGTGGCTGTTAATCATTTTCCACAGCAATAGATTGCAATTTGTATGTACAGTGTAAATCATTCTGTCTGGAAATCATATATATGTACTATTAACAGATGAAAATATTGTTTAACGCAAATCTTACACTGATGATTCAGTAAACATCAGCAGCACAACCTCATTTTTTTGCATATTTTCCTCTTAATCGTTATCTGCCACTTTTTGATCTCTGCTTCCTTGCTGGACTGCTCCCATAATGTAGGTGACAGGGCAGCCGAGAGAACTCCTGGAGCGGCACCACTGATTACCATGGGAGCCAATGCTTCCACCAGTACTTTTTCTTCAAGCATTCAATTTACTGTCTTCAGTTTCTCTTTTTATTGATTTCACTTTCATTCTTTTTTGTTCCATTTTAGTAGCTTTGTTGTATTTTTCTTTAATTTATATTTTCTTGACTTTATTTATTCTGCCATTCATCTATTTTTATCCTTCAATGCTTTCTCGTATCTCTTGCAGATTTTCCATTCCATCACCTTTTAATAAGTGTAATTTACTTTTGTTCAGTGTTTTATCCATCCTATCTCATTTTTTGACCTTCCTGTGTCACGTCCATCCACAGTCATAGAAATTGGGCCTTGGGCTTCATTAATGGGAATGGGGGGAAAGTCTCCACTGGCTGGAGTCATACCTAGCACAAAGGAAGATGGTTGTGGTGGTTGAAGGTCAATCATCACAGCCCCAGGACATTGCTGCAGGAGTTCCTCAGGGCAGTGTCCTAGGTCCAACCATCTTCAGCTGTTCCCTTCAACATAAGGTCAAAAATGGGGATGTTCGCTGATGACTGCACAGTGTTCAGTTCCATTCACAACTCCTCAGATAATGAAGTCCATGCCCGAATGCAACAAGTCCTGGATGACGTTCAGGCTTGGGCTGATAAGTGGCAGATAACATTCGCGCCACACAAGTGCCAACAAGCGAGAGTCTAACCACCACCCCTTGACATTCAATGGCATTACCATCGTCAAATCCCCCACCATCAACATCCTGGGGGGTCACCATTGACCAGAAACATAACTGGGCCAGCCACATAAATACTGTGGCAATAAGAGCAGGTCAGAGGCTAGGTATTCTGTGGCGAGTGTCTCACCTCCTGACCCCCCAAAGCCTTTCCACCATCTACAAGGCATAAGCAAGGAGTGTGATGGAATACTGATAATGGCACAGTGAAGGAAACCGGGATCTGGGACCTTGGTGAACAATGGGACAAACAGTGTATCTTCTTAACCAATGAGATTTAACAATTGAGAAATAAACAGAGGAAGGACTGAGAAGGGGGTGAATTAAAGTGGGTGAATTCAATGTCAAATCAGGTACAGAAAGAGAAATAAAGCAAGGGAAAGAAGGATTGGATTAAGAGAGATAGAAAATAGAGAAAGAAATGAAAAGTAAGCAAAACAATTAAAACATTTTGGCCTAGAAATTCAGTTGTTAGCGCCAGCCGCTAGCGCCTTAGGAGGAGGAGAAGTGGGGTGCTAAGCGGCTAGCACCCGGGCGTGGCACGATCTGCGCCTCTCGCGAACTTCAGTTAAGATTTAGCGCCGGCGCAAAACCGCAGCGCCTGCTCAGCTGCGCGCGCAGATCCTGACGTCATTTCGTGGTGCAACGCCCTTGGTGCGCCCCGAACCGGAAATTCAGTGGCGCCAGCCTAATGTCCGCCTGGCGCCACTAGCGACTGGTAGAGGGGAATGGTTCTCAGTCGCTGCGGGGCGCGGGGGGCACTAATTAAAGGGGACTCCTCCTGCAGTATAAATGGCAGTCATTTTGCTCCAATCCTTCTTTGTGAGGGATGGATATTTGGAGAGAGACAAAGGGAGAGAGCTTTTTGGCTCGCACAGGTATTTGTGGCTTCAGGCCAGAGCTTTGCACCTGCATTTAACTTTCAGTGCCATAGCCTTGATTGGAAACATATAATGGGGGCTGCAATGGGTGGAAACGTTGGCTTGCTGCATTGCATTCAAAGGGCTCAGAGACGCCGTGAGAGAGTGCCAGTCATGGCCAGACGGAGAAGGGCCAACAGGCGTCGGCACAGGAGGCCTTACCCACCCAGGGTATACCGCCAGCAGTTCTCATATCTGAACATGTCTGAGGAGCATTGTGTTCGGAGGCTGCAATTCAGAAGGGAGGTGGTCAATGAGATCTGCCACCTGCTTCGCAGAGATCTGCAGCCACAGCTGAGGAGCAGGACGTCTCTGTCAGTGGCAGTGAAGGTGACGGTGGCTCTCAACTTCTATGCCACCGGCTCCTTCCAATCCGCTACTGGGGACATTGCCAACATCTCCCAGTTCGCGGTACATTGCTGCATCCGCCAGGTCACCAATGCCCTTTTCAGAAGGAGACATCAGTTCATCTCCTTCCCCATGACCCTGGACAAGCAGCAAGAGCGTGCAATGGGATTCACAGCATTAGCGGGCTTCCCCATGGTGCAGGACGCCATTGACTGCACGCATGTGGCTTTGCGGGCACCTCTACAGAATGCCGAGGATTACCGCAACCGGAAATGCTACCATTCGCTCAACGTGCAGTTGGTGTGTGACCACAGGCAGCTCATACTAGCTGTCAATGCCCGCTTTCCAGGCAGCAGCCACGATGCCTTCATCCTGCGCCAGACTTCTGTGGCAGACATTTTCAAAGCCCAGCCTCACCCACAAGGATGGCTTCTCGGGGACAAAGGCCCCTGGCTGCACCTGGCTGATGACCCCGCTCCGTGTGCCCAGAACCCCTGCTGAAGAGCGATACAATGACAGCCATCAAGCAACCAGGAACATCATTGAGCACACAATCGGCATGCTCAAGCAACGGTTCCGCTGTCTGGATCGTTCTGGGGGAGCCCTACAGTACTCGCCTGAGCGAGTCTCCCATTTCGTTGTAGTGTGCTGCATGCTGCACAACCTGGCTATCCGCAGAGGAGGAGGAGGAGGAGGAGGAGCACCAGCACGGGAGGGAGCCACAAAGTGCAAGGGCCGTCCGTCGGCGGCTTATTGCAACTCGGTTCTAGGGCCCCTCTTGGGGAATGGCTTGTGCCAATTAAAGAAGATGAATGTAGCCACTCCGCAAGCCCTGAGCCGGTCAAGGCAACAAATACTTAAAAAAAACAAACATGGACAGTGCGATTCCAGAAGATTTTTTACTGTGCAAACTCTGTGCCCTTCCCGCATGACAAACTAATTCAGAGAAACCCCCCCAAAAACAGTCAGAGACATAACTGGCTCTCCCAACCTTCGGAAAATGCAACAAGCAGTCAAACCCAAATGACCATGATCCTCGGCCTTTATAAAAAACAATCACAACAGTCTCGGCCTTTATAAAAAACAATTACAACAGTCTCGGCCTTTATAAAAAACAATCACAACAGTTTCGGCCTTCATATATAAAAGAGCACAACAGTCTCGGCCTTCATATATAAAAGAACACAACAGTCTCGGCCTTCATATATAAAAAAATAATTTGGCCACACCTTCTACTTTTTCTCCTGCGAGGGTGAGCCGTCTCGCTTCCGCGAGTGGCCCCTTCCCGCCCTGCAGCTCCTCCTCAATGGGGCCCCAGTGGCTGGGGGAAGGCTGCTGAGGGTCAGATGGTGAGACGGCAGATGTCCTTGGGGGTTAGCCTGGACCAGCTGTGGGCCTGGGGGGGCCGGCTGCTGACTGCTCCAACTCTGCTTGGGCGGCAGCAGTCTGTCCTATGGGTGGTGGCAGCTGCAGTGGAGGAGTGACAGTGTTGGCTGCAGGAATGTTGCCAACCTGACAGAGCACAGGCACTCCCTGGTCGGCTGATACATTGGCACTTGCACGGGCCAGCACTGCAGCATGCGCAGCAATCTGCTGAAGCACAGACTGCTGGGCTGCTGTGGCGCAGCACGGCGAGTGCCCCGGCGATGCCTCACCGAACCAGCGAGGGTGGCAGCAGTTAATGCCCGTGTGGCCCTGGTCTGTGTCTGCATGAGACCAGCCAGTGAATGCATGGCACGACTGAGCACTTGGCTGGAAGCCGCCTGTGCTGCTGCGAAGTCCTGAAGACTCCCGGCCTGTGCTGCACTGAATTCTTGCAGACTCCTGGCCTGTGCTGCCCCGAATTCCTGTACACTCCTTGCCAGTGACTCTATGGAGTCAGGCATCCTTGCCACTGCAGCCATGAGCTCAGTGTGCCTGCGCTCAGCCTGGGCGCCCATTTCCGTCAGGAGCCGCACCTCCTCTGTGCTCACCATAGCAGGACTGGAGGCCGCACTCACCCTCCAGGGAGAAGGCCGCCGAGCTTCCCCACCCCTCCTGCATTGCTGCAGCCCGCTGGGCCCCGGAGCTTCACTCTCCTCTGAACCTTCCCCCCTGCTCCCCTCCAGGGAAGATGTGTCCCCATCATGGCCATGGGCTGCCTCGGCTGAGGGTGGCTCTGATGGTCCGGCTTCCTCTTCCTCCTCCTCGCCTTCCGATTCACTCACAGTGCCAACTTGAGGGCCCGCCTCCTCACCTGGCAATTCACCATCTGAAAGCAGGGAGGCACAAGAGTTGCTTTAGAGTGAGGACAGGGTGGCAGCGAGGGAGGCATGAGTGCTGCTATGCACTGCATTGGTCCGATAGTGGCAAAGGATGTTGGTGTGAGGCGCAAGTGGAAAGAGAGAGGTCAAAAAGGTGATGCCCTTACCATTGGGGCCCAGAACAGAGTCGGCATCTCCACTGGTGACGGGGCCAATCAGCTGGCCTGACATAATGCGCTCCACACACTGCTCCAGGTCGCTGAGCTGTTTGAGGTCAGGACGGCCTCCCCTGGTCTGTTGCTGCTGCCTTTGGTTGTGCGCCAGCTTGCCCTGCAAGAGAAAGGACGGCCTCTAAGTACAGTGTGAAGCCCTGATCTTGCCTGTACTGCCTCCCATGGTGGAATATCCCTGACAGTGTGAAGCCCTCATCTTGCCTGCACTGCCTCCCATGGTGGAACAGCACTGACAGTGTGTAAAGTCCTGAATGTGCAAGTGATTTTCATGACAGTTCCATAGCTTCTGGATGAGGGCTGGCCATTTGGGCTTTCAGGTCCCTTTGCCCATAAAGTGAGGTGCACATGCAGGGATGAGGAGGACACTGGAAAGGGTACTCACCCTGACAACCCGAGTGAGGTCGTTGAACTTTTTTCGGCATTGGACGGGAGTCCTGTGAACCACACTGTTGGAGGTCACCCTGTTTGACACCTCCCTCCAGGCTTTCCGATAGTCGCTGGGCAGCGGCCTCCTGCCACCTTCAGGGAACAGAACATGGCGCCTGCGCTCCACTGCACCAACCAGTATCCTCAGGTCACCCTCGCTGAAGCGCTGCGCTCTCTCCCTGGCCTTCTCCATTAACCTGGGCGTTGAACAGTTCAAGCAGCAGTGGTCAGGCCTTGCTTCAGGGCTGCAGTGTGCAGGGCGTAGCAGCAAAACAATTCCACCCTCCCCCTTTAAGAGCTGACTGGTGTTAGAGTGTCTGCCTTCAATCAGCAACTCGCCGCACCTGCGCTGCGCCCGCCCTCGGTGATAGCGCCCCGGCCCGCCGGCTTAGCGCCTAATGATAGTCGTGCGTCGCCTGCTTTAGCGCAGCAGCAACCTCTTGGGGCGATGCAACTGAATATCGGCGAAGGTGGCGCTAAGTTGCACCGGGCGCAAAATTTAGCGACCGCCCGGCTGTAGCGCCCCAAACGTGGCTATACTGAATTTCTAGGCCTTTAAATTTAACCTTTTAAAAATCTCCAACAACAATTCACAACCTGAAGGAATGAGACTCACTTTCTGGGCAAGAGAGATTGACTGGCAGTTGTTAACAATTATCATATCGTTAAAAGGGTACTTACGCTATTAATTACTAGACTTGACTTTCTGCAGTGAGTTTAATGGGCAATTAAAGTGCAATTTCATGAAACTCACGGGGAGCTTAAGTGCAAGATGCCATTTTCGCGAAGCTAAGCAACTTATGGTGATTCACGATTCACAGGGTATGTCTTCATCACCACAAGTTGCTGGTTGATTTGCACATTAATAATGGTGAGCGTCGTTCACATGCTGTTATTTTTTCAGAAAATTCCGGCTGTATATTAATTGGGTGAATTGCCAGCACCTGTTGTGTCTCCACCGGCAGCTCGCTATTTGAAGAAATTAATTTTGGGACACTTGCCTTGTCAGCAGCGCTAAGTCCTGAGGGGATTGGGGTGTAGAGCAACGGGGTGATTAGTACACTGTGGAGTTGGGGGAAGCACTCCTGCTCCCCCTGCTTCCACAGCAACCATTTCTTTAAAAAAAAAACACTTACCTTTTGGTGGTGATCACCCAGCAACCGCTTAAGAACCCCGAGCAAAGCATTATTGGGTTGGACATTTTTCAGCCCTCCTTTGTTGGATGTTGGTCCCTGAAAAGCAGGCACAATGAGATCCAATTTCTATCGCCATGTGTGAAAACCCCTGGTAATGATGTAGTTAAAAGCTTCAATTTTGTTTTAATGTAAGTAGAGTAGGGTGTTTGTGTAGGTGTAACATCTCTGCTCCTAGGGCATTCACAGAGTCCTGGAATTCCTGGCACTGCACTACACCCAACTCTCACCTGCAGCTCTTTGAAACTGTTGTCACTGGACAGTGGCCACAGCGAGAAACTTAGGAGTTGCTGATGGGAAGGAGGGATACCTACCCTCCAATGGATGAAGACTGAGTGAAGTGGAGCTAGCAGAGAAATCTTTTCAGTTGGTCAGTGGCAGTAAAGTCACAGTGGGAAACTATGTGGCATGTAAGCAGTAAACTTTGGTATGAAGCAAGTTGTGGCCGGCTACCAGAGAGCGATTTTATGGGGACCCACTGCTAATTTCTTGCTTATCAGCAAGAACACTCATGGTGTGCTGAATGAATGCAGGCAACCTCCAGAGCATAGATGTAGTAAGTTGAGTGGTTCACTAAAATTTTGTAAAGCTGGCCACATACAGAATAATCACCGACTTTCTGAAACATCACAGCAGTTGACATTGCATGTCAACTTTCAGCAAAGAGAAAGTAATCTGATGCAAATAAATTTCAATTACTTCTTTACGCACAATAAATATTTGGCCCGCTATTAGATGAGGGCATACCTTTGGAAGGATTAACACAAACTTGAGTCAAGAAAGCAAAGAAAGGAGGAAGGCAAGGTAAAATTACACTTTTCAAAATTGTGTTTGGTGTACTAAGAAGGGAACTATTGCTGATTCAGTACAGATTGTATGCTGGTGTTAGACACAATTATCACAATTGCATGTACTGTGTAAAAAGCAGCAAAGGTACTTTTCTAGCTGGGATACCATTCTGGGGATTGTATGCTCACAGTGGCTTACTTCTCAATGAATGTTGAAGTTATAGTGCTTCTGTTATAGGATTGCAAGTTTCTTCTGTCTATACACTAATATGTAGACACTAAAGCACGTTTTCTACAGAGATTAAGTGTGTTGCCAAGCACAGGTATCACCTTGCATTTGGTCAGTGGGGGTGATGCAATTATTCTAATGATGCCATTTACATTATTACCATCACGTTGACACAAAAGTTTTGGAGACACATCCATGCAAACACAGTTATCTAACTTGGGAGTCCAGTTGCCTCTCTGACTCTGGAGTATACTAAAGGGAAGTGCATTTGGCACAATGTACATGGCCGAAAATATCCCAGGTGCAGGTGTTTTCTTAGAATAACAGAAGGTCAATCATGCAAATTTGCCCACATTTAATTAAATCTGTGGTTGTTCCCAGATAGGCGCAACAGAAGGTCAGTGGTATCAATCTGTATACACTATATATAGATGTTAATGCTAATTTATTGTGGCACATGTTAACATAGATAAGGCTAGAGTATTTTGTCTTGAGGCCTTGTCTCACATGTTCTGTTAATCAGTCTAACAGAGACATCTGAAGCTCTAATTGCACAAAAATGAAAAATAGTAAGTTAATCTTTTAAATTAATAGACGATAATGTGCAGGGGTATGTGACTAATGTAGACAAAAGAAAATCATAGAATAGTACAGCACAGAAGGAGGCATTTGGCCAATCGAGTCTGCACTGGCTCTTTCGAAGAGCAATCCAGTTAGTCCCAAACCCCAGCTCTTTCCCCAGACCCCTGCAATTTTTTCTCCTTCAAGTATTTATCCAATTCCCCTTTGAAGGCTATTATTGAATCTGTTTCCACCACCCTATCAGGTAGTGCATTCTAAATCCTAACCACTCGTTGCGGAAAAGGATTTTCCTCATGTTGCCTCTGATTCTTTTGCTAATCACCTTCAATCTGTGCCCTCTGGTTATTGACCCTTCAGCCACTGGAAACAGTTTCTCTTTTTTTACTCTATCTAAACCCTTCATGATTTTAAACACTTCTATCAAATCTTAGCCTTCTCTGCTCTAAGGAGAATAACCCCAGCTTCTCCAGTCTATCCACGTAACTGTAATCCTTCATGCCTGGAATCACTCTAGTAAATCTCTTCTGTACCCTCTCCAAAGCCTTCATGTCCTTCCTGAAGTGTGGTGCCCAGAATTGTACACAATACTCTAGCTGGGGCCGAACTAGTGTTTTATATAAGTTTAGGATAACTTCCTGGCTTTTATACTCTATGGCTGCGATTTTACCTACTGAGGTGGCTGTGTTCGGTGGCCGGGTGCGACCCCGCTGCTGGCCCCAGCCTGCTCTGTGAAATGAATTTTTACGCTGATTGGGCTTGTTAAGCCCGCCCAGTGCATTTCCCGGCCAATTGAAGGAAGCGGGTCTGATGATGTCATTTGATGACGTGTCATCAGCCGGTTTCCTTAAAGGGATCACGCGCAAATTTATTTTGACAGTTGTGCTGTCAGTGTTCTATAGCATTGACATGCTGCAAACACTGACCAGCACTGCACAGAGGTGCACGGCTGCACCCAGGCTCTACCATGGGTGGAACAGACCTCCCCAGGAGATCAACACAGCCTGGTTGCACAGTGCACAGGAGGACAGAAGCAGGGATGTCGTCAGGAGGACCAGGCTGCAGTGGCACAAACCTTTCAATTATCTCAGCTGATCACGAAACGTTACTGCAAAGCCACACTAAACCTCACCCTGCTGTGCTACTCATCACATCCCCATCACTCTGCCTTCCCTACCCTACTCCTGCACATCCTTACTCACACCAACTTACCTTGCACCTCCACCCATCCCTCTCTATCTACATTATCACTTCCCCATCTCACTAGCCACCCCTCACACTCACCCTCATCCTACTGCAAGTATGCCAACTAACAACACACAAGGGTAGGCACTTGGGTGTTTTAGCCAAAGTTCATGTGAAGTTTCTGTTAATGTGCTGTCAAACATTGAAATCTTTATTTTCAACAAGTTGTATTCTTGGACAGATTTGTGTGCACTTTTGGAAATGGCTTAGTGAATTGCAGTGAATGCTGAGACATAATGGTACCCCTTGCAATGGTGATGAGTGTGAAAGGAATAGCTTGGGCATTGTAGGGATGCTTTATGGTGTTGTTGTGCATCATGTGGCAGCCAGGGTGTACAGTGTCAAGTGAAGTAAATCTGGCCATGGTGAGGCCATTCCTGCTGTCCCGGGCAGCAATGCAGTCAGGTGCTGATGCCCTGTGTCCTGTGCATCACCAGCTGATTGCGGAGAAGGTTGGTGTTGTTGTTGGTGCTGTTTGTGTACCTGGTGCTGCTGGTGTTGGGGCTGATCGTGGTGGGATTCTGAGGACCATGGTGAGATTTTTTTCAAGGGCACTGATGCTGATGGAATAGATGGCAGGTGAAATTGAGATGACAGAAGCGATCTGTCAATGGCGAGAGAGGTTGTCCCAATGAGGTGACACTAGATAGAGAGTTTGCTCTAAACACTTGCAAGCTGCATAAAGCTTAATCTGTCTTCCAACTGCAGTAAGCAACAGCTTCTAACCTTGAAAAAAGAACACTTATGAAATGGGAGCTTTTATAGACCCATTAGCAGCTGTCAAGTAAAGAAATCATCCCATCCTGACACAACACCTGACCTCCTTACCTGATCGCCGAGCAGCGGGGAAGCTGTTGGCAAACTCTAAAAATCTAAAGGTGAGCTTAAAATACTATTTAATTGCCTCTTAACAATCTCTCTAATGATCTAAATTGCCTCCCCCGCCGCTTGGTGTGGGGTATGTTCAGCCCTGACAGACCTGACATCTGGGAGACTAGTATGGAGGTGGGTTGACAGCGGGTTCCCTACCCACTGTCAAAAAAAAATTCCCAGCCAACCCACCACCAAACCTGTCCACTGACCCCCTGAAAAATTCCCCCCATGCCTTTATTTATAAAGCCCAAGATCCAATATGCTTTATTAACTGCTTTGTTAACCTATGGCACCTTGAAAGATTTGTGCACAAGCACCCTCAGGCCTCTCTGTTCTTGCACATGCTTTAAAATTGTACCATTTAGCTTGTATTGGCTCTCCTCATTCATCCTACCAAAATATATCAACTCAAAAATTTTCTGTGTTGAATTTCATCTGCCATGTGTCTGCTCATTCCAACAGCCTGTCGATGTCTTTTTGAAGTTTATTACTACCTTCCCCACTGTTTACTGCACTTCCAAGTTTTGTGTAATCTGCAAATTTCAAAATTGTACCCCCAAGTCCAAGTCATTAATGTATATCAAAAACAGCAGTGGTCCTAGTACTGAACCTTGGGGAACACCACTGTAAGCCTCCCTCCAGTCCAAAAAACAGCCATTCACCACAATTCTCTGTTTTCTAGCCCTTAGCCAATTTTGTATCCATGTTGTTACTACCCCTTTTATCCCATGGGCTTCAATTTTGCTAACCAGCCTAATATGTGGTACTTTATCAAACATCTTTTGAAAGTCCATATACACAGGGAATAAATAAATTACATAATACAGTAAAAGAGCATATAAAAATGCTGAACATGGTGCAATTTTAATGCTTGTAGTACTGTTCATCCCTTGTTTGCTATTGGTTCATCACTCTAACCTCTTGGCTTTCGCTAGCTCTCCAGGAAGTGATTGTATGTCTTTCTCATTCTTTGTTTTCTTAATATACTAGTTAATCTAACATAATGTTGTTCAAAGACAAAAATTCTACAACAGATGCATTGCTGATCATCTTCCAACATTCGATAGAATCTGGAACAGTACCCATGGATTGGAGGATAGCTAATGTTACCCCACTATTCAAAAAAGGTGGTAGAGAGAAAACGGGGAATTACAGACCGGTAAGCCTGACATTGGTAGTGGGGAAAATGCTAGAGTCCATTATAAAAGGTGTAATAGCAGAGCATTTGAAAAACAGTGACAGGATTGGACAAAGTCAACATGGATTTACAAAAGGTAAATCGTGCTTGACTAATCTACTGGAATTTTTTGAGGATGTAACTGGTAAAATAGATAAGGGAGAACCAATGGATGTGGTGTATTTGGACTTTCAAAAGGCTTTCGATAAGGTCCCGCATAAGAGATTAGCGTGTAAAGTTAAAGCACATGGGATTGGGGGCAAGGTATTGACTTGGATAGAGAACTGGTTGGCAGACAGAAAGCAAAGAGTTGGAATAAACAGGTGTTTTTCCAAGTGGCAGGCAGTGACTAGTGGGGTACCGCAGGGATCGGTCCTTGGACCCCAGCTATTCACAATATATATATTAATGATCTAGACGAGGGAACTAGATGTAATATCTCCAAGTTTACAGACGACACAAAGCTGGGTGGGTGTGTGTGCTGTGAGGAGGATGCCGAGAAACTCCAGTATGATTTGGACAGGTTGGGTGATTGGGCAGAAGCATGGCAGATGCAATATAACGTGGATAAATGCGAGGTTATCCACTTTGGTGTCAAAAACAGAAGGCAGATTATTATCTGAACAGCAATAGATTGGGAGAAGGGGAAGTGCAACGAGACCTGGGTGTCATTGTGCACCAGTCGCTGAAGGTAAGCATGCAGGTGCAGCAGGCGGTTAAGAAGGCAAATGGTATGTTGGCCTTCGTAGCGAGAGGGTTTGAGTACAGGAACAAGGATGTCTTGCTGCAGTTGTACAGGACCTTGGTGAGACCACATCTTGAGTATTGTGTGCAGTTTTGGTTGCCTTATCTGAGGAAAGATGTTCTTGACATGGAGGGAGTGCAGCGAAGATTCACCAGACTGATACCTGGGATGGCAGGAATGACGTATGAGGAGAGATTGTGTCGATTGGGCTTATACTCACTGGAGTTTAGAAGAATGAGAGGGGATCTCATTGAAACATAAAATTCTGACAGGACTGGACAGACTAGATGCAGGAAGGATGTTCCCGATGGTCGGGGAGTCCAGAACCAGGGGTCACAGTCTAAGGATAAGGGGTAAGCCATTTAGGACAGAGATGAGGAGGAATTTCTTCACCCAGAGAGTGGTGAACCTGTGGAATTCTCTACCACAGAAGGCAGTAGAGGCCAATTCATTAAATATATTCAAGAAGGAGTTGGATATATTTCTTAAGGTTAAAGGGATCAAGGGATATGGGGAGAAAACAGGGACAGGGTACTGAATTTGGATGATCAGCCATGATCTCATTGAATGGCGGAGCAGGCTCGAGGGGCCGAATGGCCTACTCCTGCTCCTATCTTCTATGTTCCTATGTTTCTATGTCCCACATAAGAGACTGTTGACTAATGTAGAAGCCCATGGAATTGAGGGCAATTTATTGACCTGGGTAGGAAAATGGCTGAGCGGCAGTAGGGATAATGGGTAGATACTCAAATTGGCAGGAGGTGACGAGTGGTGTCCTACAGGGATCTGTGTTGGGGGCTTCAACTATTCACAGTATTTATTAACGACAGGGATGGCATAAAAAGCTACATATCCATATTTGCCAATGACACAAAGATAGGCAGCATTATAGGCAGTGTAGATGAAAGCATAAAATTAGAAAGTGATAGACTTTTTTAGATTAGTTTTTTTTAAATAAAATTTTAAATTAGATAGTGATTGGGCGAAACTGTGGCAAATTAATTTCAATGTAGGCAAATGTGAGGTCATCCACTTTGGACCTAAAAAGGATAGAACAGGATGTTTTGTAAATGGTGAAATGCTAAAAACAGTGGAGGTCCAAAAAGACTTGGGGGTCCAGGTACATAGATCATTAAAATGTCATGAACAGGTACAGAAAATAATCAAAAAGTCTAATGGAATGCTGGCTTTTATATCTCGAGGACTAGAATACAAGGGGGAAGAAGTTATGCTTCAGCTATACAAAGCCCTGGTTAGATCACACCTGGAGCACTGTGAGCAGTTCTGGGTACCACACCTTATGAAGTATATATTGGCCTTGGAGGGAGTGCAGCGTAGGTTTACCAGAATGATACCTGGACTTCAAGGGTTAACTTACGAGGAGAGATTACACAAATTGGGATCGTATTCCCTAAAATTTAGAAAGTTAAGGGGTGATCTGATTGAAGTTTTCAAGATATTAAGGGGAACAGATAGGGTAGATAGAGAGAAAATATTTCCGCTGGTTGGGGATTCTAGGACTGGGGGCATAATCTAAAAATTAGAGAAAAACCTTTCAGAGGTGTAATTAGGAAACAGTTTTATACACAAAGGGTGGTAGAAGTTTGGAACTCTCTTCCGCAAACGGCAGTTGATGCTAGATCAATTGTTAATTTTAAATCGGAGATTGATAGCTTTTTGTTAACCAAAGGTATTAAGGGATATGGGCCAAAGGCAGGTATATGGAGTTAGGTCGCAGATCAGCCATGGTCTCATTGAATGGCGGACCGGGATCGAGGGGCTCAGTGGCCTACTCCTGTTCCTATGTAACTGTGTTTCTGCTTCTCTCCCACTCTTTCTGTTTTGTTCTTGTTGTCTTTTGATTGTTTTCCATTCTCTTTCTCTACACAGCACTCATATGCTTTCATTATCACTTTCATTATCATCTCTATCACTTTTTGTCTCCAATGATTTTTATGTGAGTCTCTTCTTTCCTGTGCTTCTGTTGTCTGCTTTGTATGCCTTTCACACATATTCCTTTACTGGTTTACTGAATTTGTATCTTTTTCCTTATTTACTGCATTGACTAAGATGACAGCCAGCTTGTAGTAGAGCTAAGGTTGATCATGGGGCTGGATGGGGAGTGACTGGAGGTTGGGAGAGGCTGTCAGGGAGCTCTGTAACATGCATTGGTGAGAGAGCAACTAGCATTGGAAGGGAGAGAGAGAGACTCTGCCCACAAACACGTTGGCCAGAATTTTCTCATTAAAAAAACAGGTGGGTTTGGAGCGTGGCGGCAGTTAAATTGTTAAAAATGGGATTCCCGACCTGATCCCACCTCCAACCCGCCCACTTCCGGTTTTGCCAGAGGCGGGTCGGGGGCCGGGCGACCAACCCACTCCCGGGGGCGTTACCTCACTTTAAATATTGTAATGAGGCAGGAAGCCACTATTTTCCCTGTCCACTTTGTGTTTAATTGCCTGTGGACGGGTTTCACACAATTCGTGAAACCCGGCAGTTAAACAGAGGCGGGGATTGCTGGATCCAGGAGGTAAGTGGCTGGGTGGAGGGGGGGAAGAGAGAATCAGAGCAGCCACACCTGGTCCCTCATAATTACCAACACCAACAACATTGGGCCATAATTATTGTGGCAGGACATCTAACGGCGTCTGCCATTAGTTAGACTCGCTCCTGCTGCATGTTTAGGTTTTTAAATGTTTTGTGTGGCAAGTTGCTGAAAGTGCAAGCTGATAACATCGCAGCGAAGGACCTGAGCAAACAGGGCAAGAAACTGCAGATCTCCTTAAACAATCAGATTAAAGATTGTAAAATTAACAATGCAAGGACTGAGACGTGTAAATTAGAGTGGATGAATTCAATATCAAATCAGGTACAGAAAGAGAAATAAAGAGAGGCAAAGAAAGATTGGATTAAGAGAGAGAGAGAGAGAGAGTAAAGAGAGACAGAATGAAAAAAGAAAATAAAAAAGCAAAAAATTTTAAATTCAACATTTTTAAATCTCCAATAATAAATAAAACCTGAAGGAATGAGACTCTACACTAGTAATAGTTAATTTTCAGTGGCAGACAATTTGTTTGGCAGTAATTAACACTTATCACATTGTTAAAAGGGTACTTAGACTGAAATAGGTAAGACTTAACTTTCTGTAGTGAGCTTAGTTCATATCTACCCTGCAAAAGCAGCAGCTTCATGCTGTTCAATGCATTTTAAAGATGAGGCAGGCAGCGAGATTCCGTTTTCGGGAAGCTAATGGCGGAGCGGTGCAAGTTGGACAGCAACTTTTGGATATTTGACTTTAACTGCACATCTGACTCTTGCCTGAAGTTGCTGGACCATTTGCACATGATTAAGGGCAAGCGCCATTAGCCTCACCATTATTTTGACAGCAAATTATGGCCCATTATTAATCTATCACATGGTTAACATGGACCAATGCTATGCTTGGAAATGGACGGGTAGATGTAAAAAATATATAATGGGGCAGTAATTCCTCCCCAAACGCGTGAGTACGGAAGGGGTACTCACGCGTCTGGCCGGAGGAAATGCCGGTTTTCAGCATGCACAGCGCATGCGCTGAAAACCGGCATTTCCTCTCCTCTAACCCAAGAGGTGAAGAGGCTAGTGCGTGCGCTGTAGGGGGCAGCGCGTGCATCTTGGATTTCCTCTGTTCTGGGGGATTTGCGCATGTCTAAAGGCCTCCGGTCTTTATGCTTGTAAAAAGCACACGTAAGTATTTATTTTTACAGATAAGTGGTGTTTTAGTGTAATTTAGAATTTTTTTCCGCAGGTTTATTATTTTAAAGAATCTACAATAAGGTAAGTTTAGTTTTAGACCTTTTTTATTAAAAATTTATTTTTTTCAAAAAAAAAATTATTGTTTAAATTATTTTTTTAAACTTATTTAAACTTAATTTAATGATTGGGATGTTTTTTAAATTTTTATTTAAAGTTTAAATAGTGTTTTGGGCCCCCGTAGTTTTCATGAGTTTGACAGTTCTTACTCTCAAACTCATGAATGAACCTTCCCCTCCCCTGATTGGTTGCACAGTGCTCACCTGATCCCAGCCGGCACATCGCACTAACTACGCCGCTGGATCAGGTAAGCACTGCGCGCTGACATCTGAACCGGGCCTGTGACAGGAAATGCAAGCAGGCCCGGGCTTCAGATGTCAGCGCGCAGGGTGAGTGCAGATCGGGGGCTTGCACGCGCGGCAAGCCCCCGACACCAAGTTCTGGGCCAATAGATAGATAAGAGAAAAGTAACTGAAATAGAAAGCCATGATTTTCCATCTTAATGGCCATTCTACCCTCTGCAAGCCAACACATAGGTAAATTAAAGATGATGCAAGGAAAGAACAATATTTGTTGTGGTGATGCTGTGCTACATTAGTTAAAATATTTTGGTCCAGTAAATATAAAGATGCTGTTAGTTGTCATTATTAATAATAATTATGTCAATTTATAAATTTGACATTTATAAAAATAAAATAATATTTGTCTCTACGTATTACTCTTACGAGTGGATTTCTGTATTAATGTCAGAAATGCAGCAGAAATAGTGTCAAAGATTTTTGTCGTCTATAGTGGAATGTTAGGGTACTTTAGACAGAGTGAATTAACACTGGAAATATGTGATTAATACTAACAAGTTGAAAAGCTATATATCATATTAAATGTAAAACTAATAGCACCAGCAATAATAAAATATGCATTCAACAGTGATTATTCATTTTTTTTAAAAGTTTTGTTCACGTAACATTGGGAAATCAATAAATTCATTAAAAATAGCACATCGATTGATTGATCTTTTTCTTTTCAATAAATTGAACTGCTGAGTGAATCTAAATGTCTGGTTTCTATTTCTCCCATCTCTCACTGGAATTCAATTATTTAATAGTACCATGCATTGGTCACAAATAGCATTCCCCGTGATTGTGACTGTGATGCACTGGCCGTGAATTTAATGGAGAAGGCGGCTTGGAGTCGGGTTGCCTGGTGGGCGGGGTACGGTTCCGCTGCCCGTTTCAGCCGCTCCCGATTTGAAGTTTTAATTTAATCGGCCTATTACATGCCGTCGTGCGCGCTGGCCGGCCCAGTGATTGGGTTCGGGTCTGTTAGTCGCCTCTGATGACGTCATTGCTGCAATTGTTTTTAAGGGGCCCATGCAGCCTCAGCCTTTTATTTATTGTTTCTGCTGGTCTGTGAATGTGCCAAGGCAACAATGAGTGGTGCAAAACCAAGGGCTGCTCCAGGTTTTAATGAGAACTCCCTCCAAGCTCTTGTTGAGGCAGTAAGAGGGTGCAGGGTGATTCTGTTCCCTCCCAATGGCCGGAGGAAGCCTCCTCAGCAAACCAAGGCAGTCTGGCTGCACATTGCTGAGGAGGTCAGCGCAAGGTCGCTATGTACATGCACCTGGATCCAGTGCCAGAAACGGTTTAATGATCTTCTGCAATCAGCAAAGGTGAGTATCACATCACACTTACCTTCAATCTGCTTCCCTTCTCTTCTTATCACCAGCACTCTGCTTTGTAAGCCTACTCCTCCACATCCCACCTTACCCTTACTTCCCTTGCCTATCCATCTCTCTCTCTGTATTGAATCACTTCACCATTCTACTATGCAGCCCTCACACTCGCTCTCACTGTTATGCAATGACAACAACTAACAACGCACAGGGAGGCAGTTTCCTCTTGGCACCTCACTCCATCTTGGTCTCCCTCTAAGCTTCTATGTTATGGATTCTTCGCACTTACTCTATCACTCTTGTTGAAACACCACTTGTGTCCCTCCTTGCAGGAAAAGATAGCTCACAATAAGAGGGAGAGAGTGAAGACGGGAGGAGGGCCTCCATCCTTTGTGACAGACAAGTGTTGAGGAGGCTGCACATGAGATCGTGGGAGGTGGCGAGGAGCTAGAAGTGGGGGCGGAGAGACAGGCACACTAGACAAAGCTGGTGACGGAATAGATTTTCAACCTTCGCATTTAGATTTCATGATTGCAATGGTATATTATGTTCATAGAGATTGACTTTGGATCATCTGCACAATAGGATGTGTCTGCTACCTAAAAATCAGATGTTTAACTCATGCGTTTACTCTCCCACAGGACCATCGAGCACCCCCCTCCCCACTTTCCAGGAGGAAGAGCCAGACAATTCCTCAGATGAACCTGCAGCCTCTGAGGAGCAGCATCAGGAGGACTCCACGCACCCAGCACCAGCGCAGAGATGCACACCTCGGCGGGGACTTCGCAACATAGAGTAGTGTTGTCACCTGGTGTATCACAGCTCGCTAGTGAGCATCAGCAGATGGTGGAGACAACGACAGCAGTGGAAAGTCCTCGTCAGAGGTCGCAGGATGCTCCTAGCTTTGCTCAGCTGCATGTAGACGCTGTGCCTCTGGGGCCATCCAGAAAGAGAGCAGTGCTGGAACTCCAGGAACAAGGGCAGGAGTCTCTGACAGGATTTGCCTCCAGGGTAACTGCGATTGTGGAGAGAATGGAGGAGTCCATCTCCAACATGAGCAGTGCCTTTGCGGAGGCAATGGTGCATGAACGGGCCGCCATGGAGAGGGTGGCAACCTCCTTGGAGGACATAAGTTGCCAGACACACGAGAACATGGTGACTTCTAAATAGATGGTCTGCTATGGAGGATAGATGGGCATCTATTGAGGAGAGACACCAGGGGTACATGGATGTCCCCGTTAGGAGGATTGTCAGTACTGAGATGGGTCCTCATGGTCCCACTGATGTGCAGCAAGATGCTCTCCAACCACTTGCTAGCACTGAGGTGCGGGTGACCCATGAGAGGGATGTTGGTGGCAGACAACCGAGATGGCCATCTCAGCCCCTGCACAGCCGCAGGAAGAGCAGACTGTGGAGGAGCCCTTCCAGGCTCCCAAACCCAGAGGATGCCTGCTAAAGGCGTCTAAGCAGGCGCAGCATCAAAGTGAGCAAGGTGCCTCTACATTTGCTGAAGCCACAGGGGAAGCACCATGTAGAAGCACGCATAAGAGGAAGCTAACACACAAATAGTCACAAGGGCAGTCACTTGGTTGTTTTGTTCTGTTGTATATTTGCCATTGTCATCCTTTTGTGATTTTATTAAACAAAAGTGATGGCAAACAGTTGAAGTTCTGGCCTATATGTTCTGGGAAAAGGACATTGCACATTGAGGGCTTTCATTTGAAATGATGATGCTGAGAGTGATAGGAAAGCTCCGTTTATTGGAGAGATAATGTATGGCATTTTAAGAAGGTCGTCCACACATTCATAGCTATATGCTAGCCACCTGCAGTTGAAGCGTAAGTTTACGCGAATTTGGCATGGATGAGTGCATCCCTTTTGTGACGGCCAGCAATGTGCTCAAGTGCTGCTGCATTGGCCACATCCAGCCCCGCAATCATGCCTCCTCATCCTTGTCCTCCTCCTCCTTCACCTCGTCCTCCCCCTCTTCTTCCGAGGATGCTCTGGACTGAGCCACTTGTTCCTCAGGGAGCGCTAAGCCATGCTGCTGTGCAATATTGTGCAGGGCACAGCAGATGACAATGATTCTAGACACCGTGGCTGGTGCAGGGCTCCACCACATCTGTTGAGGCATTGGAATCACATTTTGAGCAAACTGATGGTTTGTTCTATGATGCTTCTGGCGGAAATGTGGCTCACATTGTACCGCTCCTCAGCCTCGTTTGATGGCCTCCTCATTGGTGTCATGAGCCACTTTTTCAGGGATAGTCCTTGTAGCCAAGTTGGGTTGGCAGATTGAAGAGCTGAGGCACAGTAGACTGCCGCAGGGTGAAGGAGTCATGGCAACTGCCAGGGTACTTGGCGCAAACATGCATGATGATGTTCCTGCGGTTACACACCAGCTGGACGTTTAGGGAGTGGAAGTCCTTGCGGTTGACAAATACAGCTGGGTTGTGATTGGGTGCCCTAATGGCCACACGTGTGCAGTCTACGATGCTTTGCACCCTTGGGAAGCCTGCCATATTAGCAAAACCAACCGTATGTGAAATTACACTTGCTTCATCCGTGAAGAAGTGGATGTAATTGTGCGCCTTTGCAAAGAGGGCATCGATAGCCTGTGTGATGCAAGTGTGTGTGGCCGACTGAGAGATGCCGCTGATGTCTGCAGATAATCCCTGGAAGGAGCCCGAAGCAAAGAAGTTGCGTGCGGTGGTGACTTTGACAGCTACTGGTAAGGAGTGTCCACCCGCTCCTCTGGGCTGCAGGTGTTGGTGTAGCATTGTGCAGATGTCAGTGACTACCTCTCACAAAAGTCTCAGCCTCCTTTGGCACTGCTGCTCACTCATGTTGAGGAAGCTCATCCTCAGCCTGTAAAGCCAGTGTTGGGGGTTTCTCCTGCGGCGAGGTGCAGGCCTGCGCTGACGCCCTCTGCCCTGTGCATTGCTGAAGAGAAAGTTGGCGCTCCTACTGTTGGTGCTGCTCCTGTACCTAGCTGCGCTGCTGCCACGGCTGCTGTTCCTCCGAATCTGACGACCAGGATGAGAGGGTATAAATGGTTCCCATACCGCTGGTATATATCTGTCAAGGAATGGAGGTTGTGTGTGCTCAGACAAAGTGGCCAGAGGGTCTTCCAAGGAGATCACACAGCAGATGGATTTCAGCCTCAACACTCACAAGATTAGTAGAGCTGCAAAATGTCTCCCAAACTTCAAAGCACTAAGTTGTGGCATGTGAAAGAAAGAGATTTGTAGGGGGTGGTGTGTGTGTCAGCTTCTCCTCTGACTCCTTTGAGCAGTTTGAATCGCTCCCACTCCCTTGGTTCTAGACCTGGACTTATTTGGGTCTTTTTCCGAGTGGCAGGCAGTGATTAGTGGGGTACCGCAGGGATCAGCCCTTGGACCCCAGCTATTCACAATGGCCTAGAAATTGGGTTGGGGCGCCAAAGTGGCGCAAAAGTCGCCTGAGCGCAGGATTTAGCACAGCGATCGGAGTGATACCGATCGCCAGAAATTCAGTTTCAGTGCCCCTCGAGGGAGACGGGGCGAGGCTCGAGGCGCTCCGCGTCCCTCTTGGGGTGCTGAAACTGATTATCGCAGCGCAACGTGCCGCAGCGCCACATGCTGCGGCACGGCACGCTGCGGTACTGCAGGCCTTCCTCCCACTGTTAAGGGGGAGGTGCCTGCAACAGCGCGATCCCCGATCGCGAGTGCCGGCAAATGAGCCCGGCACCAAGGAGAAGTGCCGGGCTCGTGGGAAACAGCCGGCAATGCCGCGGGGGGGGGGGTTGGAGGCCGGGGACGGAGGTGCTGGCACCTCCACCTTAACTTGCGCCGCTGCCGGCACAGTAAGGCCCCGTGAACCGGGCGCGGGTAGCGAGCGGCGCAACTGCGGCGTTCGCTACCAAATATCGCGAATGGGGCACGAATGGGGCGCAGCGCGAATGCCTAACGCCACCATTAGCGCCCCTACTGAATATCGCCGGAGACGCAGCCAGTGGCGCTACAGCCACTGACTGCCTCTTTAGGCGCTAACAGGTGGCGCTACTCACCCAATTTCTCCCCCAATATATATTAATGATCTAGACAAGGGAACTAGATGTAATATCTCCAAATTTGCAGACGACACAAAGCTGGGTGGGTGTGTGTGCTGTGAGGAGGATGCCGAGAAACTCCAGGATGATTTGGACAGGTTGGGTGATTGGGCAGAAGCATGGAAGATGCAATATAACGTGGATAAATGTGAGGTTATCCACTTTGGTGGCAAAAACAGGAAGGCAGATTATTATCTGAATGGCAATAGATTGGGAGAAGGGGAAGTGCAATGAGATCTGGGTGTCCTTGTGCACCAGTCGCTGAAGGTAAGCATGCAGGTGCAGCAGGCGGTTAAGAAGGCAAATGGTATGTTGGCCTTCGTAGCGAGAGGGTTTGAGTACAGGAACAAGGATGTCTTGCTGCAGTTGTACAGGGCCTTGGTGAGACCACATCTTGAGTATTGTGTGCAGTTTTGGTCACCTTATCTGAGGATGGATGTTCTTGCCATGGAAGGAGTTCAGCGACGATTCACCAGGCTGATACCTGGGATGGCAGGAATGACGTATGAGCCAAGATTGGGTCGATTGGGCTTGTACTCGCTGGAGTTTAGAAGAATGAGAGGGGATCTCATTGAAACTTATAAAATTCTGACAGGACTGGACAGACTAGATGCAGGAAGGATGTTCCTGATGGTCAGGGAGTCCAGAACCAGGGGTCACAGTCTAAGGATAAAGGGTATGCCATTTAGGACAGAAATGAGGAGGAATTTCTTCACCCAGAGAGTGGTGAACCTGTGGAATTCTCTACCACAGAAGGCAGTAGAGGCCAATTCATTAAATATATTCAAGAAGGAGTTGGATATATTTCTTAAGGCTAAAGGGATCAAGGGGATGGGGAGAAAGCAGGGACAGGGTACTGAATTTGGATGATCAGCCATGATCACATTGAATGGCGGAGCAGGCTCGAGGGGCCGAATGGCCTACTCCTGCTCCTATCTTCTATGTTTCTATGTTTCTATGTTTCTATGTAATGAAATTGCAACAGACAACTGAGTTGGTGAAAAGAACTTGGATTTTATTTGAGACAAAAAAATATACACAACACAATAAATCTTAACACTCTAAAAGGGGGAACACTTCGGACTATGCGAGGGAGAATGACAATAGACAAAAATACCTTACCCCTCCCAATCCCACTATACTAACTAGGTTGAATTCCAGAGGACCAGGAAATGCTCACCAAACGCAGGAATAGTTTGTAGAGTGGGAAAAACTTGCAGATCTTCGGTTTCTTCCAGGTTGATTTTTTGTTGGTCGCGGCGGCCCAGTATTACCTAGTTGCTGGTAATATTGTTGGTTGTTTGTTTCATGGGGCTCTTGGTTGCTGCGATTCCTTCCGTTCTCCTTCTGTTGTCCCGAGGCTGATGTCTTTCGAATGAGCTGTGCCTTTTTCTGTGTCTGTCCGAACTGTACTGCTGACTTCAATTCACTGACTGCTGTTTCAATTCTCTGCCTGAATGACTGTCTCTGTACTGATCGAACTGATCGGACCCATCGAACGAACTGCCTTCTTGTGGAGACAGGTCTTTAGTTTATACTAAAACGAAACATGCTAATCTTGTTAGATTTTTAGCTGGCTCGTTAAGGGCCACTTGATTGGTCCCATTTAGTTAACTGGTTTCGGGATAGCTTCCTGAGTAGTTGAAGAAGGTGTGAAGTGATTTTGGATGTCTCAAACAGTCTTTTAATCTTAGATTTCCTGTAAGGCCTTCAAATTCTGTGCAGGTTCTTTTATGCATGGGTTTTAATGGGCTTTGGGCTTTGGGCTTTAGGTGAGGCTGGGGTTTTCATTGATTTAATGATTGAATGCAAATTCCCAGATAGGGGCTGAGTTTCGTTTATTGTTCCTCCCAGACAGTCTGGCTACTTTCGAATACACAAACCGTTCCTCTGCAGAGGTCAATCCCACATCCCTGTCGCAGCCTTTTCCTACAAGTCTAAACATGTCTTTTTAAACCAGCCAAATCTTCCTGGGATTTTTATTTTAAACCCCTTTGGCCCAATATTCCTTAAAACAGTCCAAAATCTCTTCCTTAATTTAATGCTTTGAAATTCATCTGTTTGGCCCAACCACACATTTATCCCTTTTACAGATTTCTTCTATAATGTTCCAAAATCATTAAAAAATAATGCTTTTCTTCTGTTCTGGGGTTGTGCAGAAATTTTCGAACCTTACGCACCACCCTGTGATACTTTATAACACTATAGTATCATGCAGGTGTGAGCAAAATTTCTGATCCTCGGGAGCCAACCTTCCCCTGCATTACCTAAACTAATACCCAAACAAAACACTCTCCCATTCTTTAAAAATGCAGTGTACATAAGTATACATTGGCAAAAATAGAATTATTTACATACATCCAAGCATGGAGGGGTCCTACACCCCTACACCACTTGGTACTCATACATCTTTATTAAAAATAACAAATCAAAGTCTTTACTAAAAAATAACAAAAACACAGAAATACAAAGTAAAAAATTCAAACAGGTGTATCTCCCTCCACCTTAACATAATGCTCCTTCCAAGTCCTTTGGTTTCGGAATTCTAGTATTTTGCCTTTTCCCTTACACTGAGTGCACAACAGATACAATACTATTCCCAGCTGTCAAACCACGAAGATGTGGGAAGCCATTCTAATCCATGAAGGGACCTCTATATGTTCAAAAATGTCCCACCAGGGTGGAACTACAATATCCAATATCTTGGCCCCTATCTCTACTGTCTTCTGCTCTAACGTGTAAAAATGTCTTTGTGAGACGATTACTGCTTTTAGTAACTTGGTAAGATGTTCTGGTAGAGGGGGGATTTCGTAGCCGAAATGTGCTACATATTTTTGCAGGTTGGTGAAATTCTCCTTTATAGTGAGGTGAACAGTGGAGGGTTCAGGAATGGGGACAATCCATTCCTGGGCCACTTGAACTTCTGCCTCGGGTTTAAAGCAGAAACTGCTGTCACTTACCAGACACCAGCTATGCTGTCCATGCTGGTAGTGGGGCGCAGCTGTGGTGACACAATGTGTCCCACCTCCTATATATGCTACCTGTGGAGGAACATGGCCTTGTGCCATTACCTCCATGGTAGAGTTTATAGGTTTTGCGCCAGCAGCTTTAAACCCGCACTGTGGTTTTGAATAGGCATTCAAGTGCTGGGGACACAGTATTATGTGTGCTCCCCGGCTCCGGCACGCTGAGAGGTCAGTACCTGTCATAGCGTGCTCCCACTTTATGACATAAGGTGGGACCGCTGTAAAACGGATGTGTGCACCCCCTTGAATGACTCCAATGTTCTCTACCCTGTATACCGGTGCGGGTCGGGCTGTCCCACCCATGACCAGCATCCTCACTACTATCCCCATGATAGTGTGGTTAGAGCGCCCACAATCTACTGGGACAGGGTAGGGCTCAGAAGCTAGCCGGAGTTGACACGGGCTCAATGCATTTTCAAATGGATGGAGGGCTGCGAGGTGCTTGTTGCTGATCCAGGAGGGGACTAAACCCTGTTTTAAATCCTCCAGGTTACTGCGGCCCTTGCCTAGCAACCACGCCCCGTACAGTACGCACACCTCATTCTGTGCAGCCTGATCTGAAGCATTCCTGTCCTCTCTTATAAGGGCGTTTACAGTCTTTGCATGTCTTTCCAGCTCAGCAATGATCTCTTTTAAATGGACCATCATAGCCTGGTCCTCGTGTAACTCTAAGCCTACTACTGTATTTTCATCCGTTAAGATTTTTTGTAATTGTGTTTTCAAACCGTTTATCTGTGTTTGCAATTCTATGTCATCCAGGCTGTTGATGACAGAGGATCCTGTGTTAAATGCTGTGAAAACATCATTCCAGGCTCCCCTTCTTTGTCTCCCCGCATTACCAAAATACTCAGTGTGTGTAGTGTACAGTTCTGTTTTGTCTACGTTGGCAAAATCGAACTCGTAGAATTTCCTAAACATTTCTCTTAACAGGGCCTGGTATAGATGTTCTGTCTCTGTGTGGCACCACTCAGGTAAGTGTACCTCGGTAAGATTTAGAATCATGGAAGCTACCGCGTAGTGTACTCCCTAGTATAGCACCTTTTCCGTCGGCACTAGTACCAGCCCATTCCGTGGTCCCTTGGTGGTGGCAGGGCACCCCTCTATGTGTGCCCTTTCTGTCAGAGTCGTGGGCAGGGGCTTTCGGGTGCGTGCCATGAGTTCAGTGGGTTTGACTGGGGCTGGGTAGCGTGGGACTATGCAAGTGTGTAGGTGGGAATTCCATTCTACCCCCTCCCCCTTATCCTGCCATGATGCGTAGAAGATGATGGATATGCCCGTGGGGCAGGCCCTTTGCGATCCCCACATGCAGACATAAATTCCCTGTTCCGACTCCCACCACTTACCCCAGCATACAGTAGTTCACCCTTGGGTCCCTGTGACCGTCCGGTAGGTGTCGTTCCCCAGTCGTACCCAGTCAGCTGTACGGCCCCCCATATCTCTGCTCAGCTTCCTGAGCCACCATCACCTTCCCAGGGGAATCTGTCCTCTGCAGGTCAGGCACACGCGTTTCCCCTCAGTGACCCCGACCTGTGAGGCCACCACCTGTACGCTGGGGCAGGGGAGGGAGGCCCCCCCGGAGGTGAACCCGGTCTGGCTGGAGTATCGGGTGGAGTTGGATCCCAGCCACCCTAGCCATCTTCCCCCATGGGAATAGATAGCGAGCTCCTCCACGCCTCGTTCGCCGCCCCCAGCAGTCACAACCGGTGCTCTCTCTCCTGAGCACCCATAGATGTGGGAGTCCTCCATGTCACCTCGCTTCCCAGTGCTCATTCCTATCAGGGTGAGTAGGAGTATGCCCCCCTTCATCTCGAGATCCCTTCTGTAAGGAGACACAAGAGCATATAGCCAGGTCCTGAGAAGATTCTCTAGCTTGGGTAAAGCAGTCGAGTCTTGCGACCTCGACTCAATACAAACATTCTTAAACAATAATATTAAACTACCAATCACCTTGTTTAAAATTAAACTAAAACACCCAAACTTAACAATAGCTAAAATTACATTACAGAAACTATGCACATCCGCTGCCCGTCTCCGGGCGGCCAGGCTAATCCCTGTTCGGGCTGCAGCACACTATTCCCTTCGGTGTGGCTGCCCTGTCCTGTACTTTTGGTCCCTCACAGCCTGCGGCTGCTGGCTGGGGACCTCTGCCCTCAGACTGATCCCTGACTCGAGAGGCTGCCCTTTTAAACTGGGGAGCCAGTGACCACGGTTTCCTTAGCCGTGGTGTTCGTGGGGACCTTCTGGGGACTTTGGCGGGTGGGGGTTTTCTGGCTGGTGGTTCTTTAACACGAGCCACTGCCCCCTCCGGTGCAGTCTGTGGGCTTTCCACTACCGCTGGCTGGGGATTTTCATCCTCAGGCTTTACCTCTCCTAAACCTGTGCTAGGGGCAGGTAACTCTTCGCAGCTTGGTGCTGCAGGCTAAGGTTCCTCACCCTCAGGTCCCACCTCGTCTAAATCTGGGTCAGGGGCAGGGTCTTCGCCCTCACATCCAACCTCATCTAAGTCCCAGAGGAGTGAGGGAGTGTCCCAAATGATGGGTGGGATGGCCCCTCCCCTAAAACAAGCCACTGCACCTGCCTGTGCAGTCTGAGTTTGCTCCTGCTGCAGGCTGAGGATTTCTATCCTCAGACCTTGCCCCAACTGGCTGTTCCCTTTTCTCGGGCTTAAACAATTTGCATTGGTTAATGTAACTAGCAGCCTGCCTTAAAGTCTCGTCCGCTGCCCTGAACGGGCCTTCTATGGACTCCCCATTCTTTCTCCTTACCGGGACAGCCTTAAGGACGGGATCTTGGACTTGGACCTGTGTGTCTCCCTTGTCTGGATTGCGGCTACCGGGCCTGCTCTACAGGGATCCCAGAACTCTCCTTCCCTGGCCTCCTGCTTAGCCACCTCGTCGGTCTTTTGGTTACCCTCCCACGTGGTATGGAGGGATCCTAAATCTATGGCCAAAGGTTTGGACATTTCCTCAGCCTGCTCGTTCCCTGTGAATCCCAATAGGCTAAATGGGACCTCGTTAGACCTGGGTGAATTGGTTGGGTCTTCCGAATGGACCACCGCGCTGGAAGCTCCAGTGTCCACCGAATATCTCCCCTGCACCGTCTTCACCCGCATCTTAACACAGGGCCTGCTCCCCTCGTCATTTTCAAGGGGACACAGGTCGACGGGCTGCGCTGGTTCTAGTCAGGGCTGTGGGTTAGATGGGGCTGATGGGGTCAGAGCACCAGTAGTGGTTGCTACCTTCCCTGGGCCAGTCAATAGGGTCCTCATCGCGTCCAAAAATCACTCGACCGTGGCGGGAGGGATTCCTAACTCTGTCTTTTGGGCTGGGGCTGAGGAATTCTTTCCCTTGTTATCCTTCCAAGGGTTTTTGCACTCCTTCCTCCAGCATCCATCCTTCCCACACCCGTAACAATTAAGCTTCGTGCTGGAAGGGTTATTCCCTTCCTGATGCCACTCCATCCTACCCTGTCCGAGTTTTACTTCATGCATCTTCCCCTTAGGTGGGTGCGCATAGGTTCCCCTACCATTCCTGTAAGCTAGGGTCAATTGTCTGATCACCGTGAGTTCGGTAGTCAGGGGATTCGTAGGGTCAAACCAGACTTCCGCCTTGGCCCTGACCTGTGGCAAGCTGTTTGCCACCAGGCAACGGAACCAGTGGGCCAGCTGATCCCGGTCCAGGTACGCCCGGTTAGGTGCCCCAGTACAGGCACTGCTATACACCGGCCACAACCAGTCCGCGAAAGCCTGCGGGGTTTCCCCTGCGAGCTGCACCATTTTCTCCACCCGGGAGAAAGGACTTCCCTGATTCATCCCCATGGCCTCAAGAACTCCCTCCCTGAGCTCCCCATACTTGCACTGTCCCTTCTTACACTGGTCAGAGAGGGACTGGAGGAGCTTACTCGCCAGGGAGAATAGCAGCATTTTGGCCTGTTCAGCGTCATCGCACTCGTTGATGCTGGCTGCCTGCGCCACTTCCCTGAAGTGAACCGAGGGGTCCCCATTCTCTGCGAGCTTCGGTATATGGCTTACCATAGCCCTAAGCTGTTGGGTGCCGTAGGGAACTACGAACTGGTTTTGGAGGGGTCCGTCCTCAGCGGGTGGGCCAAACCTTTGCTGCCGGGCCGGGCACATTGGCCCCGGTCCCGGCCTCTCTCGTGGGGTTTTTTCCACCTCAGCTTCTACCCCTAGCTCCACCCCCCATTGCTGCCAGACCTCGCTGAAACCTGGCGTTACGGGCGGTGGTCGTGGGACCTCCTGCTCCTCAACCGGGTCGTCCCTTGGCACTACCAGTGGTGTTTGAACCGTTTTCCCCAGGTTCCCTGTAAAATCCACCTGGGCTGCCTTTGGGTTTATGAGGCACACCATGCCCTTTGCCTTCCTTAGGGCAAGGCTCAGATTCTCTATCTGTTCCTTGCAGGGGCCATGATCTGCATCTTCAAACCCCTGTTCGCTCGCCAACTTATAGGCTGCCTTTATGTCTTTTACTTTCTCCTCCTGCTCTCTTACTTGTCTCGCTAGGCGGGCATTCTTCTCCTGCAACCTCAGCTCATTGCTCTTGGCCTCGGTGACCAGGCACTGTAGATATTCCAGCCTGGCCTTATGCTCCCCTATTAACTGTACCCTTTCCTGGTTTAGGGCCTGCAATGCTACCAGTAACTTCTCCCCTGCTAGAGTCCTCTCTTGGACATCCAGGGCTGACTCCCGTATCTCGGCTGCCTGTGCTTCAACGAGCCTGTCCAGAAGCTGGATCTGTTTCTTGAAGCACATCAGCCAGACTGCCTTTTCTATGGATTTCCTATGATCCTTCCCTTCTGTCCATTTAGCTGCAGCATCTACCAGGCGCCCAGCTTTTAACAGATTAGTGATCCACTTCTTAGTGATATTCACTTTACTGAATACATAATTAGAAATCCTCTCTTCCATTACGGTTTGCTCTTCCGAATCAGTGTCTACTGTATCGCACCCCTGTTGCTGGTGTCCTGCCACGGTCGCCATTTCTGCAGCGTCGGCGGGAATCCTGAGCGCCAGAGTGGAGCTATAAAAGTCCCAGAGACCAGGTAAGGCCTCACAGCGTCGGCGGGAAACTCGAGCGGCAGAGCGGGGCTATAAAAGTCCCAGAGACCAGGTAAGGCCTCACAGCGTCGGCGGGAATCCTAAGCGGCAGAGCGGGTCTATAAAAGTCCCAGAGACCAGGTAAGGCCTCACAGCGTCAGCGGGAATCCTGAGCGGCAGAGCGGGGCTATAAAAGGCCCCAGAGACCAGGTAAGGCCTCACAGCGTCGGCAGGAATCCTGAGCGGCAGAGCGGGGCTATAAAAGTCCCAGAGACCAGGTAAGGCCTCACAGCGTCAGCGGGAATCCTGAGTGGCAGAGCGGGGCTATAAAAGGCCCCAGAGACCAGGTAAGGCCTCAGAGCGTCGGCGGGAATCTCGAGCGGCAGAGCAGTGCTATAAAAGGCCCCAGAGACCAGGTAAGGCCTCAGAGCGTCGGCGGGAATCTCGAGCGGCAGAGCGGTGCTATAAAAGGCCCCAGAGACCAGGTAAGGCCTCACAGCGTCGGCGGGAATCCTGAGCGGCAGACCGGGGCTATAAAAGTCCAGAGACCCAGGTAAGGCCTCACAGCATCGGCGGGAATCCTGAGTGGCAGAGCGGGGCTATAAAAGTCCAGAGACCCAGGTAAGGTCTCAGAGCGTCGGCGGGAATCCTGAGCGGCAGAGCGGGGCTATAAAAGTCCCAGAGACCAGGTAAAGCGTACCAATCTCCGAACTCGGAACTCGGAGGGAAGGAGAGAGGTAAAAAATAATCCAAGTGTGACGTCATCAGAAAGCGGGTAAGTGATTGGTTGGTGAGTATTTCTCCCTTTTGAAGCTTAAATCTCTTTGGTTTATAGTTTCTAAGGTGTGATATTCACCATCTAGAATCGGGGCAGAGGGTATTTAAGAATAATATTAATAAATTTAATTAATTACATAGAATGGGAGATCAGGTGATGTGTTGCTGCTGCAATATGTGGGAGCTGGTGAACACCATTGATGCTCATGGTGATCACATTTGCAGTAAGTGTTGGCTGCTCGAGGAATTCCGGCTCCGTGTTGAAGAGCTGGAGTCCGAGCTTCAAACACTGAGACACATCAGGCAGGGGGAGAGTTACCTGGACTCTGTGTATCACGAGGTATTCACACCAATTAGATTAATTAATTCAGATGTAGTCCGTGGTCAGGGTCAGGATGGTGTGACTAGAAGTGAGGCAGGTACGGGGATCCAGGAGGTAGTGTTGGAGGAGCCGCAGCCCTTGCACTTGTCCAACAGGTTCGAGGCTCTTACTCCCTGTGAGGATGGGAACAGGGACTGCGGGGAGGATGAGCAACCTGGCCACAGCACCGTGGAGCGGGGGGCCATTCAAGTGGGGGGAGTTAAAAGAAATGTTGTAGTGGTAGGGGATTGTATCGTTAGGGGGATAGATAGAGTTCTTTGCAGCCGAGAGCGAGAGTCCCGAAGGCTGTGTTGCCTGCCCGGTGCCAGGGTTAAGGACATCTCCTCTGGACTGGAGAGAAACTTGGAGTGGGAGGGGGAGGATCCAGTTGTCGTGGTCCATGTTGGTACCAACGACATAGATAGCACAAGGAAGGAGGTTCTGCTGAGGGAGTTTGAGCAGCTAGGGGCCAAATTAAAAAGCAGAACCACAAGGGTAATAATCTCTGGATTATTACCTGAGCCACGAGCGAATTTGGCTGGGACAAATAAAATCAGAGAGTTAAATGCGTGGCTCAAAGACTGGTGTGGGAGAAATGGGTTTTGCTTCCTGGGACACTGGCACCAGTACTGGGGCAGGAGGGAGCTGTTCCGTTGGGACAGGCTTCACTTGGCCAGTGCTGGGACTAGAGCCCTGGCGGATCATATAACTAGGGCTGTAGAGAGGGCTTTAAAATAACTAGTGGGGGGGAGGTTCCTAGAGAGCAAATAAGAAAAATGACAACAGAGAAGGTCATAGACTTAGGTAGCAGTGGGGAAATTGAAAACCAGAGCGTGTCAGGAAGGGGCAGAAGGTATGGAGTAAAAGGTAAAGTAATAAAAAGGGCAAAAGCAGGAACTAAGTGTCACAAAACATCTTTGAAAGTTCTCTATCTGAATGCACGTAGCATTCGTAACAAAATAGACGAGTTAATGGCACAAATAACTACATATGGGTATGATCTTGAGGCCATTACAGAAACATGGCTGCAGGGTGACAATGCCTGGGAATTAAACATACCAGGTTATTTAATGATCAGGAAGGACAGGCAGGAAGGAAGGGGAGGTGGGGTGGCTATGTTAATAAAGGAAGGAATCACTGTAATACAGAGAAATGATATTGGGTCAAAAGATCAGGATAATGAAACAGTTTGGGTGGAGGTAAGGAATAATAAGGGGAGAAAAACACTAGTGGGCGTAGTCTATAGGCCTCCGAACAGTTGCAACTCTGTTGGACGGAGTATCAATCAGGAAATAGTTGAGGCTTGTAATAAGGGAACATCTATAATTATGGGGGATTTTAACTATCATATTAATTGGACAAATCAAATTGGGCAGGGCTGCCTTGAGGATGAGTTCATTGAGTGTATTAGGGATGGGTTTCTTGAGCAGTATGTAACTGAACTGACCAGGGGGCAAGCAACCTTAGATCTGGTCCTGTGTAATGAGACAGGATTAATTAAAAATGTCCTAGTAAAGGATCCCCTTGGAATGAGTGACCATAACATGGTTGAATTCCATATTCAATTAGAGGGTGAGAAGGTTGGATCTCAAACAAGCGTGCTAAGCTTGAATAAAGGAGACTATGGAGGCATGAGAGCGGAATTGAGTAGAGTGGATTGGGAAAATAGATTAAAGGGTAAGACAATACATGATCAGTGGTGTACATTTAAGGAGTTATTTTACAACTTCCAAAAAAAATATATTCCACTGAGAAGAAAAGGGTGTAAAAGAAAAGACAGCCATCCGTGGCTAAGTAAAGAAATTAAGGATAGTATTCGACTAAAAACAAGGGCATATAAGGTAGCCAAATCTAGTGGGAGGATAGAGGATTGGGAAAACTTTAAAAGACAGCAAAAAATAACAAAAAGATTGATTAAGAAAGGGAAGATAGTTTATGAAAGTAAATTAGCAAAAAATATAAAAACAGATAGTAAGAGTTTTTATAGTTATATAAAAAGAAAAAGGGTGGCTAAAGTAAATGTTGGTCCCTTAGAGGATGAGACCGGGAAATTAATGGTGGGAAATATGGAGATGGCAAAAACACTGAATGAATATTTTGTATCAGTCTTTACAGTAGAGGACACTAAGAATGTCCCAACACTGGACAAACAGGGGGCTAAAGGAGGGGAGGAGCTAAACACGATCAAAATCACTAAGGAAGTGGTACTCGGTAAAATAATGGGACTCAAGGCGAATAAATCACCTGGACCTGATGGCTTACATCCTAGGGTCTTGAGGGAAGTGGCGGTAGGGAGTGTGGATGCATTGGTGATAATTTCCAAAACTCCCTGGACTCGGCAAAGGTCCCGGCAGACTGGAAAACTGCTAATGTAACACCCTTATTTAAAAAGGGCAGTAGACAGAAGGCTGGAAACTATAGACCGGTTAGCCTAACATCTGTGGTAGGTAAAAGTTTGGAGTCCATTAGTAAGGAGACAGTAACAGGACATTTGGATAATCATAATTTAATAGGACAAAGTCAGCATGGTTTTATGAAGGGGAAGTCACGTTTGACAAATTTGCTGGAGTTCTTTGAGGAAGTAACATATAGGGTGGATAAAGGGGAACCAGTGGACGTAGTGTATTTAGACTTCCAAAAGACATTTGACAAGGTGCCACACAGAAGATTATTGCTTAAGATAAAAAATCACAGGATTGGGGGTAATATTCTGGCATGGATAGAGGATTGGCTATCTAACAGAAGGCAGAGAGTTGGGATAAATGGTTCATTCTCAGACTGGCAATCAGTAACTAGTGGTGTTCCGCAGGGGTCGGTGCTGGGTCCCCAACTCTTTACAATCTATATTAATGATTTGGAGGAGGGGACCAAGTGTAACATATCAAAGTTTGCAGATGATACTAAGATGGGAGGGAAAGTAGTGAGTGAGGAGGACATAAAAAACCTGCAAGGGGACATAGACAGGCTAAGTAAGTGGGCAGAGATTTGGCAGATGGAATACAATACTGGAAAGTGTGAGGTTATGCACTGTGGCAGGAAAAATCGTAGAGCAAGTTATTATCTTAATGGCAAGAAACTGGAAAGTACTGAAGTACAAAGGGATCTGGGGGTCCTGGTGCACGAAATTCAAAAGGTTAGTATGCAGGTGCAGCGTGTGATTAAGAAGGCCAATGAATGTTGGCTTTCATTACTAGGGGGATAGAATATAAAAATAGGGAGGTATTGCTTCAGTTGTACAAGGTATTGGTGAGACCGCACCTGGAATACTGCATACAGTTTTGGTGTCCATACTTAAGAAAAGACATACTTGCTCTCGAGTCAGTACAAAGAAGGTTCACTCGGTTAATCCCGGGGATGAGGGGATGGACATATGAGGAGAGGTTGAGTAGATTGGGACTCTACTCATTGGAGTTCAGAAGAATGAGAGGCGATCTTATTGAGACATATAAGATTGTGAAGGGGTTGGATCGGGTGGATGCGGGGAGGATGTTCCCGATGATGGGTGAAACTAGAACTAGGGGGCATAGTCTTAGAATAAGGGGCTGCTCTTTCAAAACTGAGATGAGGAGGAACTACTTCACTCAGAGGGTGGTAGGTCCATGGAATATGCTGCCCCAAAAAGCTGTAGAAGCTACATCATTACATAAATTTAAAACAGAAATAGACAGTTTCCTCGAAGTAAAGGGAATTAAGGGTTATGGGGAGCGGGCAGGAATTTGGACATGAGTCTAGGTTCGGATCGGTCATGTCCCTGTGTGTAGCGGAGCGGGCCCAGGGGCCGTGTAGCCTGATCCTGCTCCTAATTCATGTGTCTAATTCTGTTAGATTCAGGAGATGGTTCTGTGATAGTGGATTGGCGGTTAGGATCAGATCAGCCATGATCTTATTGAATGGTGGAGCAGGCTCGAGGGGCCGATTGGCCTACTCCTGCTCCTATTTCTTATGTTCTTATGTTCTTATGTTCTGTAGGGGGTGGCGTGTGTGCAGTCAGCTTGCCCCTGACTGGGTTTTGAGTGGTTCGAATCGCTCCCACACCCCTGGGTTATGGACACCGGACTTAGGTACAGGCGGCGATACAGAATTGGAGTAGACAACTGGTTTGGTGCAAGCAAACTATATTTTTATTATTAAAGGCACAATGAAATCACAACACTGAGAATTACTAGAATGGTTACAGGCATACAAGTGTACACTTAATTAGGAATGGGGAACACACGGCACATTGAGGGAAAAATCACAGTAATAATCCCCCTACCCTTGTCCCACCCCCAATATCTGACTAAATTGTGCTGTGAGGGGCCAGGGATTATGCTCACCAATAAGGTTTTCTGGACAGGTCGAATCCTGTTGATCAAGCCGGTTGCGGTTTTGGGGTTCGCTCTTTGTGTCCTTTGGGGCCTGCCGTCGTCATGTGGTCCCAGGGCGTGGTGGTGGATTCATCTGAGTAAAGTACCCTCTTTTCTCCGTTAGAGATAGGGAGTAAAGTCTTTGTTGGGTACTTTACCTTGTAGAGTGGAAAACTTCGGGTTTTGTTCTTCTGGTGGTGGTCTGGTAGTTGAAGTTTTGTTGCGGTTGGGGTTCGGTTGGCGGTCTTCAGTGTTAGCTCGGTCACGGTGGCCTAGATCACTACCTGTGTGGTGTTAATGATCTGAAGGTATGGTTTACCCGGCCCTTTTGTTACCACGGTGCTCGTGGTCGTTCCTTGTGTAAGGCTGCAGTTGCGGCCTAGTCGTCTTCGGTCGGGCCTGCTCCACCGTGCCCGTCTACTTCTTTGAGTTCCGAGTATCCCTGGACCTGAGCGCGTGCCTGCTTGTCCCCCAATGCTTCTCCACACTGCCCTTCTCTGCTTGTCTGCCTTGCCATTCGTCTCGTCTCGCTTGCCTTAGTCTGCTCGTCTGCCTTTCGGTTACTGGTGGGCCTACAGTTATACTATTTTGGAGGTTGTTATCTGTGCGCCAAATCAGGATTAGTTCTTTGTTCTATTTTTGGCGGGCTCGTTAAGGTGATTATAGTCATTCACCTTAACTGCTTTTTGGGTGGTTGCCCTGTTGTTAAATGCTCTTTAATGTCTCGGTGTTTGTTATTCATGATGTGAATCGGTATCTTCCTGGCTCGGTAGCCAGTTTAAACTGTAAGCGATTATTTATGCAAAGGTTTGATGGGTTCAAGATTAAGTCTTTCCTGAGTTGATTGGTTTCAAAATGAAGAATGCGTATTCGGCATTATCTATTGTCTGGCTTCAGCTCTCACAGGCCCAGGCATGTCATTTGACCTGCCGTATTTGCAGGGCCCTGCTTTCCAATCTTGCAGGCTTCTGCCACGAGGTCCAGAAGCCATTTTCTTTAGGGTACCCTTATTAATAACTTTGTCCTTCAGGGTCCCTATATTACTAACTTTGGGGAATGTGGGAATTTTGAGAACCCTACAGATTGCAGGCCCGCTTTTAAGCTGCTCGAGCAGCTGGCAACAATTCAGGTCCTCGCTCAACCCGGCTCGATTCACCTGGCGTGTTTTTATGAAGGCGGGCAGCATGTTGAAAAACCTTCAAAATCAGATCAGGCCTTTAAAATAGGATTATCACTGCCTTAACTGCCTCTTCCGCCGTTTGGTGTCGGGTCAGTTCAGGAGCGGCTGACCCAACACTTCCCAAAGTCGCGTGGAGGCAGGGTTGCAACCCGCCCCCAATTTCTCCAATTTTTGTAACAGACCCAGCTCCAAACCCACCCTCTGAGGTCAATTAAATTCATGGCCATTATCTTTCCTTGTCCTCCTCAACCTCTCAGCAGCCTCCTCCATTATCCAACTCAGTGGGACTTCCCTTGCTGGTTTCCACTCTTACCTATTAAATTGTACCCAAAGCATCTGCTGCAATGGGTTCTCTTCCCTCCCTTACATAAAGCCTTAATACCTACAGCTACAGACAATCAGTATGAAAGTACTAATGTTAAGATTGTCTTGTTGTGTTTTGAGTTTATTCCAGTAACTTTTCGTTGTGTGAACAACTTGAGAACAATTTCCATCAACAGTCTAAGGGGCAAAAATTCGGTTGATTTGTGCCTCCCGTTAGTGCCAACTAGCAAAGCAATTGGCGCCTGGCGCGAGATTCAGCGGGAGGTTAGTGGCGGCGGTAACCGTTAGCGTCCCGCGTGGTGCTGCGACTTCAACGATGACGTCATCGCCATGCACAGTGCCCCGCTCGCGCCCTGGCCGTGATATTTGGTAGCGCCCCCTGACTTACCGCCGGACGCTATGTCCGACAGGGTCAGGGGGGCCTACCTGCAGCCGGCGCAAATTAAAGGGGAGGTGCCGAGTGGTCATTTTTGTTGCTGGTCGCCTGCCAGCACCTGCCATTGCCACCCCAGGCCTCCTGTGAAGCCACCCCCCCCCACCGCGGGGTGATGGCTGCACTCCATGAGCCCGGCACTCCGATTCCTGGTGGCTCAGCTGGGCCCTGGGTTGCGCTGCGCTAGGTCCCTCCCCTTTAATGAGAGGAAGGCCGGCCGTACCGCGGCACATAGCGCCGCGATATTCACTCACAGCGCCCCAAGAGGGAGGCGGGGTGCTTCCAGTAGCGCCCTGTCTCCCTCTTGGGGCGCTACTAGTGAATTTTGGGTGCGGGAAGCCCCTTCCAGTAATGTCCCTGCGAAGTTAGCGCCCCAAAGGGGGCGCAACCTAATTTTGCCCACCAATCTCCTATGAAATTAAACATGTTGTAGGTATTCGGGTTCACCAATTGTAGGTGTTGGACGAATGCCTATCAAATAATTGAGGTCGACTCCAGGAGAACAATCAAATAGTTCTTTAATGCAAGAATAATCGAATTCCAACAGCTGGCTGAGATCAGTACAGGAGAGCCATTAAGTAGGTCTTAACCAGACGGAGATGCCACGAGGACTGACTGAGCAGTCCCGTGGATTGTGTCATGACGACATCACGTTTTCCAGCGCTTGGGCGGTCACGTGATTAGCGACGTGACGTCATCCCATTTGCCCGCGCTTGGGTGGTCACGTGATCCGCGATGTGACGTCATCACATTCACCCGCGTCATCGCGTTCGCCCGCGCTCCCAAAGGGGAAACGCCCCGTACCGGCAAACTGTATCTATACATCGTTAAAGGGACACTTGGTGGTACCGCTATAATGTCCTGTATTCTCTGCAGCATTGAGTTGGTGTAGTCCAGGACTAATAACTAATCCCAGTTAGGGTAAATTGGAAACTGAGGAACACAGGGAAAATGGCAAATACTACAATACAACTCACAGGGCAGTTAATCTACCCTTTTCAGAATGCTTTCTTTAGATTTGCTTAGTTTCTTGGAATGGCTCAGTTTCTTTGGGTGAATGAGGTAAACCTTCTCTTAATCTTTAGCAAAATTGACTGTGGTTGGCTGAGGAACTTTCAATTGTTAGCATTTTTAACAGTAGGTAAACTTTATTAGATAATTAGAAAATAATTGAAACAAACATCAGTTGGACGATAATAGATATGGAAATAAAAGATGCTTTAGTAGAAAGATCAATAAATGCCTGCATTAAGCGAACATTTGAGCTTTGATGCATTGGCTAATGACAGAACAATTTTCTCTGTCGGAATGAGCTGTTGCACATGAGCTTCAAATGTGCATGGAGCCTGCTACATCTATTACAGAGCTACAAAATAAAACACAGTAGACTAGGATGTTTAGCCTGCTGATCTACTTTGATGAAAAGCCATTCTCTTGAGAATGTCTAGCAAACATTCTCTTGTTTACAGCCCTTGTAGGGGTTGCAAAATGTCCCCTATTTCCCTGAAGATTGAAAAATATTGGTCCACATCGTGGACAAAGAATTGGGTGATGTGACTTGTCTACAATGTTTTAAAATGTGCCTAGAACCGCAAAAGACTGCTCTGAGATGAAAATGGTGTGAACAACAATGGAATTGAGGAATTCGTGGAAATATTCACACACATTGAGACAGTACATCTTAATAAAGTCGTTCCCTGGAGTTTGGGAAATCACAAAAGGTTTTAAAATGGCCACAGAAAGCATGGCAAAAGGACAAGCAGCTCGCAGCAAGGATGTCTGTGTATAAAAGTGAAGGATCCAGCAGTGGCAGTCAGACCCGTCAATCAAAACAGGGAGGTTCCCCTTCTCTTCAGAGGCAAGGTCTGTTTATTGACTTAAGCAATTACCCACTTGAGAGTAGAAACCGCAAAACAATCGGCTATGTTTACACAGCCATTCAGACATTCAATAACTACTCAGGCACACAATGATAGACTGAAATCATGGAACGGATTTTGATCTGCAACTGTTTAAGAACTGAATGGGTTTAAATCACCCATCATTCTGGAAATTAGAGCAGTTGTATTCCCTTTTGTTTTAGCCCAGGTGAGCTCCGGATGTGGGCGGGTACATTTCGGCCCCACAGTGCAGACACACTAACCCAGTCCAACCACTTTGAGTTAGCCAATCACAGCTTTTCTCTTGTGAATTGGAACTTTTTGTGCGTGAATTTTCCAGCAGGCAAACAGCGGGGGGTGGGGTGGGTGCTCACCAGGTATACATGAGAGCTCCTGAGAAGCTATTGCTCTCTTTACTTCCTGGGACCACAGGTGAGCCTCTCTCTCTCTCTCTCTCTCTCTCTCTCTCTCACTTCGCTGGACCACATGTGAGCAGAGTTTCTGACTCCTCAGCAAAGCAACCTAGTAAGGAGTTGGGGGATGGTAATTAAGGGGATATTGCTAAGATTGTTTAATCAACATTGTAGCCACTTACCCCTCATTTTTGCCGTCTGCATTCCCCCATTTAAGCAATTTTACTGTAGTTACTGTGTTCGTGTGGTATAGTTTATAATTTGATTGTAGTTCATTTATTTAATAAAACGTGATTTTTTTCTCTCATCTAAACCACGTGTCCATTTCAATATCATTAATTATAAGTCCTTCAGTCAGAACTGGAAGGTGGGGTAGCGATTCGAAACTGCTGTTTGAAAATTGGTTTATTGGAAATTGGTTTACAGTGTAGCAGCAGGCTGCCTGACCAGGTGAATTACCGTAAACCAGGTAAAAGATTGGAATTGGTCAGAGTGCAGGCAAAGGCTGCAAGACCAGGTAAATTACCTTAAACCAGTTAAAAGATGCCCCCCTACAAAATTACGACTGCGGCAGGGCTGCAGGCCATTTTTGATTTGATGAGTGGTTTGGATCTGGAGAAAGTACCAGCTCTTGTTTCTCTCATTTTCTGTATGTGGGTAGCCCTGAGAATTTTAGCGGCAGTGTGTAGGCTGACCTATCGAGGTATAGGTGGCTGGTTTAGGAAGGATGAGATGAGGGAGCAGGAGGAGGTAAAGGAGGCCAAGAATTGGGAGTCCCAGTTTGAAAAATGCCAGGCATTTATAGAACGCCTGGTACAGGAAGTCACTGAGACCAGGGAAAGTGAGATGAGACTGCGGTAAAAGAATGCCCGCCTCATCTCAGAAGTAAACGAGCAGGAGGAAAGGTTTAGAGAAGTAAAGGCAGCCTTTAAGCTGGCCTGTGCCCAAAGGTTTAGTGAAGCAGATCATGGCCCCTGTAGGGCAGAGATAGAAAGCCTTAATGTGGCTTTAAAGGTAGCAAGAGGAATGATTTGCCTGATCAGCCCGAAGGCAGGTCAGCCAGATTTTACTGGCAGCCCAAGTAGAACCATCCCACAGGCAGCACCCAGAACGGTGCTGGATAGGGAATTAGATAAACCTGGGGCTCCATATCAGAAAGAGTGGCACCAGGAGGGGAGCCATCCCTCCCAGAACAAGGTCACTTGTTACAAATGCAGGGAGGAGGGCTACTGGTGCAGGGATTGTAAAAAGCCTGGGAGAGATGATACAGCCAGGAACCCCACAGCCCCAACTCAGAAGGCAGAGACAGACACAATCGAGTCTGTCCTGCAGATGTTAAAATCTCTCATGAGGGCCAATCAGGGAAAGGGAGCAGCCATCAGTGGTGCTGCAGCCCCCTCGCCCACCTCTGCCTCCCCACAAGGACTGGAAAGAAAGGGGTTTAAAGTCAACCCCAACCAGGCAGCTGGGAGTGAGCCTGAGAATAGGAATCCTCAGCCCACAGTAGGTTCAAGTTCACAGGCAAGTGCTGTGGCTTGTGTGGGGAGAGGAGCCATTCCTGGGCAGAGTAAGCTGTTTAAGCCAGGGAACAGGGAAGGAGAGTTCTGGGACCACTGTAGAGCAGGCCCAGTAGCAGAAATCCAGGACAAGGGAGGCACACAGGGGATAGTTTTGGCCCCAGACCAAAGGCAGGCCCAAGTCCAAAATTCCCCATTTAAACCCACCCGGGTAAGAGAACATGAGTTTGCCCACCAGACAAGTTCGAATTCACTGAAGGTAAAAACAGGCGCTGTGGCTTGTTCCCAGGGAAAAGTTGTCCAGCCCACAAATTGGGACACTTCACTACCCCAGTGGGACCCTAGTTTTGCCCAAAGTTTGAATTTGAGCAAGTTAGGTGGCTCAGAAATGGAGAAACAGCAGCCTGGGATTAGAAATCAGCAGGCTGCTGCCCATCCATTCACAGAAACTGCTCGCGCAGATGCGGTTCCCCAGCCCGTAACGCCAGCGGATCCTCCTCAGTTTTCCCGCGCAGGCGTGGTCGCGTGCCTGAGGGGAGAGTTTTGCCAAAAGGAGATCCGCGCAGGCGCAGTCGCCTGTTTAAAAGGACCAGCTTCCAGCCCACTTCCAGAGTGGTCCCCCCCATGATGTGGGACCCTGGGGAGGCAGGGATAGTAATTCCTCTTACAGGGGACACAGCGGGGGAGCTGGCGCCAGGTTGTGGACCTGGGAGGATTTGCAGCCGCCAGCAGCAGGTGGCGAGGGAATACCTGCCCCCAGCACAGGAGTGGGCAGGGAAAGGGAGGCAAACCCAGAGTACCGACAGGCTGCCAGGTATCTTATACAGTGCAGGCTGTTGGCACCAGCGGGAGAAGGCTCCCAGCCAGCTAGGGCTGCGACCCTGGCTCAGGGTCCGCCAGCCAAAGTTTCCCCCACAGAGACGCCCCTCAGAAGGTCTCAGCGGGTCCGCAAGCCCGAGACAAGATGGTCACCCACTTTACAGTGGAGTAAGGCGGTCTCCCGAACCAGGGAGAAGCCAAAGAACGGAGGTCCCCAACCAGCGGCCATAAGGTGCGAGGGATCAGAGACAGGAGGCAGTCCAGCTTCGCTGCAGCCAGCAGTAATCTGCGACAGTGCCAGAGATTAGCCTGGCCATCTGGAGATGGGCGGCATTTGTATTGTAGCTTTGGTGTGAATATAGCGTGCTTTTAAGGTGTATTTTAAGTTTTGTTCATATAACTAGTTTTAAGTTTAAGTTTAAAGAGTTTAAGTTTACATGTGTGCCAAATGTTTGCATTTTGGTCCGAGGTCGAGGGACCCGACCATGTCTCCACCTAAGGCAGCAGGTCAGTGAGACCTGGCTGCGTGTCCTTTTAAGTTTTTGCAGGAGATTGGAAAATGAAGCAGGCCTGTTCGCCCAGCCCGAGCTGGGCATCGAATGAAGATATGAATACAGAATGTTGGGGATCACCTCGCCACCGGACAAATCCAGAGGGAAAACCCGCAGCGGCCTTCGGGAGAAACCGGACAGGGTCCGGAGGAACTTGCCTACTCCTCCTACGCGGATGAGATGGCCCCAGCTGGGTGGGGCACGGCCCCCAACCCAGCACTATCCTGACCAAAGTTCACGTGCGGGAGACCTCGCTGTTGAGGAGTCATGGTGGGGAAGCGCGGGCACCTTGTTAGATAGGGACGCGTTCCCCGGGGGTGGGTGGTGATGGCCCGGGAAAGATTGTAAAAGGGAGGGGGAGACCCAAGAGCTGCGTGGGTGCGTTCGGGGGAGGGAGGAACTCACCCGGGGGCCCACGGGCAAAGTTAGTGTAAGTGTGGCTGCGAAGGATGAGTGGGTGGCCGGATCTGGGATCCAAGTTTCAGTGTGGGGCCAGGGAGAGCCGTCACACAGGCACCCATCATTTTCTGCAGCCAGTCGAGGGAAGACGGGAGGGGGAGGGACAGGGAGTCGTGATCCCATACTCCCCGGTCTCAGTCTGTGCCATGGTAATTTTAAACATGAGGGGTACCCCGCCTCCACAAAAGGACAAGGGAAAGGTTCGGGGCTGGTGGAGCAGGTTGGTCTGTAAATCCATTCTGTCTGTTTTAAAGTTTAAGACAATCAAAGGGGGGTGGGAGGTACTTTTACTGCCCGGGTGGGAGGAGCAATATCCACTTGAATTTCGTGACCCATCATTGGCACATGATGGTCGGGGTTTATTTAAGCATGTTGTTCAAGGTTTTTTGTATTTTGTGTTACAGCCCCAAGTTGAGCAGAGGCGCAGGATACTCTCCGTGCTTGGGATCATTTTGTGACAACTCCAAGTTGAGCAGAGGCGTAGGACCGTCTCCGTGCTTGGGATAATTTTTTGATTACATTGTGTAACTAAGATTGCAACATTTTATAATAAGTTATAATGTAAAATGTGTTTGTAAATTTTGATTGCATTGTAATTTTACAAGCGTGTAGATGTATGAGACCCCTTATTGAAAACTGATATATCACAGAATCACAGAAATCCCACAGTGCAGATAGAGGCCATTTCAGCCCATCGAGCCTGCACCGACACATATCCCACCCGATCCCTGTAACCCCATGTATTTAATCCCCCTAACACTAAGGGTCAGTTTTTTATCATAGCCAATCAGAGAGCAGCAGCAGAGAGCAGCGAGGAGGAGCCCGGCTTAAAAACCGGCGGCAGTTGCGAGGCCCGACCACTCGGAGCAGCAGAGAGCAGCGAGGAGGAGCCCGGCTTAAAAACCGGCGGCAGTTGCGAGGCCCGACCACTCGGAGCAGCAGAGAGCAGCGAGGAGGAGCCCGGCTTAAAAACCGGCGGCAGTTGCGAGGCCCGACCACTCGGAGCAGCAGAGAGCAGCGAGGAGGAGCCCGGCTTAAAAACCAGTGGCAGTTGCGAGGGCCGACCACTCGGAGCAGCAGAGAGCAACGAGGAGGAGCCCGGCTTAAAAACCGGCGGCAGTTGCGAGGCGTACCAAATCAACAGCAGAGGAGAGGGGTAAATAGTAATCAGTGTGTGACGTCACCAGGGAGCAGCTGGTGCAGTCGGGAGAGCAGGAGGCCAGTAACTCTTATATAGGTGGAGCTGTTGCTAAACCCGAAACACTACAGTGTAGTGTCTCCCACCCTTCCACCTCCTCTAACCTTTTAGGGGTTAGGGGAAGTTGAAAAGGTAGGTTCAATTTATTTTATTTCAGGAGCCTAACCTAGGTGGAAAAGGTTCCAGGACAGGAGGCGGCAGTGAAAATACAACACCAGAAAACAGGTAGGTGACTGGTTGGTGAGTACTTTCACAAACTTATTCTAAGTAGAATTCAATAATTAAGCTAAATCGTAGTAAATAAAAAGGTATTGTAAGGGTTAAGTCATGGAAGGGCAGCTCAGACCCGTGTCATGCTCCTCCTGTGCCATGTGGGAAATCAGGGACACTGTCCCTGACAACTATGTGTGCAGGAAGTGTGTCCAGCTGCAGCTCCTAGCGGACCGCATGGCGGCGCTCGAGCTGCGAATGGACTCACTCTGGAGCATACGCGATGCTGAGGATGTTGTGGATAGCACATTCAGTGAGTTGGTCACACCGCAGGTAAAGGCTAGCTCAGACAGTAAATGGGTGACCAAAAGGCAGGGTAAAGGCAGGAAGGTAGTGCAGGAGTCACCTGCGGTCATCTCCCTCCAAAACAGGTTTACCGTTTTGGGTACTGTTGGGGGAGATGACTTATCAGGGGAAGGCACCAGCAGCCAGGTTCAGGGCACCATGACTGGCTCTGCTGCACAGAAGGGCGGGAAAAAGAGGGATAGGGCTATAGTGATAGGGGATTCAATTGTAAGGGGGATAGATAGGAGTTTCTGTGGCCGAGACCGAGACTCCAAGATGGTATGTTGCCTCCCTGGTGCAAGGGTCAAGGATGTCTCGGAGCGGGTGCATAGCATTCTGAAGGGGGAGGGGGATCAGCCAGTTGTCGTGGTACATGTAGGTACCAACGATGTAGGTAAAAAGAGGGAGGAGGTCCTACAAGCTGAATTTAGGGAGTTAGGAGCTAAATTGAAAAGTAGGACCTCAAAAGGTAGTAATCTCTGGATTGCTACCAGTGCCACGAGCTAATAAGTTTAGAGAGAGTAAGATAGATAAGCTAAATACGTGGCTTGAGCAGTGGTGCAAGGGAGAGGGATTTAAATTCTTGAGGCATTGGAACCAGTTCTTGGGGAGGAGTGACCTGTACCAAGGGGACGGTCTACACCTGAACTGTGAGGGAGCCGATGTCCTCGGGGTAATATTTTCTAGGGCGGTTCGGGAGGATTTAAACTAATTTGGCAGGGGAATGGGAACCTAGGTAGTGGAAAAGAGGGAAGTCATATGAAGTCAGAAATAGATGGTAGAAAGGTGAGAAGCAATAAGCAAAGGAGAGAAACACAAAGGGCCAAACTAATTCATAATGAGAGTGTGAAAAAAGCAAGCCTGAAGGCTTTGTATCTTAATGCTAGAAGCATTAGGAACAAGGTGGATGAATTAGTTGTGGAAATAGAGGTAAACAAGTATGATTTGATTGGGATTACAGAAACGTGGCTGCAGGGTGGGCAAGGCTGGGAACTTAACATCCAGGGATATACAATATTTAGGAAGGATCGGCAAAAAGGTAGGGGAGGTGGGGTAGCATTGCTGGTAAAGGAGGGGATTAATGCAATGGAAAGGAAGGATATTAACTCGGATGAAACGGAATCTGTATGGGTAGAAATGAGAAATAGCAAGGGGAGGAAAACGTTAGTGGGTGTGATATATAGGCCTCCAAATAGTAATATGGAGGTGAGGGAAGGCATAAAAAGGGAAATTAGAGAAGCGTGCGATAAGAGCACAGCTGTCATCATGGGTGACTTTAATTTACATATTGATTGGACTACCCAAATTAGTAAAAATTCTGAGGAGGAGGAATTCCTGGAATGTTTTCGGGACGGTTATCTGGACCAATATGTCGAGGAGCCGACTCGAGATCAGGCCATTTTAGACTGGGTATTGTGCAATGAGAAGGGACTTATCAGCAATCTTCTTGTACGAGGCCCCTTGGGTCAGAGCGATCATAACATGATCGAGCTCTCAGTCGAGATGGAGAGTGAGGAAATTGAATCAGAGACTAAGGTCCAGAACTTAAATAAAGGGAATTACGAGGGTATGAGACGGGAATTGGGTAAGATTGATTGGGTGGTGTTTCTGGGGGGATTGACAGTGGATAGACAATGGCAAGCATTCAAAGATAGAATGGAAGAATTCCAGAACATGTTTATACCGGTTTGGCATAAAAATAAACCTAAAAAGGTGACTCAACCGTGGATAACGAGGGAAATTAGGGACAGCATAAAATCAAAAAAAAGGGCATATCAACTGGCAAAAAAAAGCACCAGACCGGAAGATTGGGGGCAGTACAGGATACAGCAAAAGAGGACAAAGGGATTAATCAGGAAGGGGAAAATAGAATACGAAAGTAAACTTGCAGCAAACATAAAGACAGACTGCAAAAGCTTTTATCGGTATATCAGGAGGAAAAGACTGGTAAAATCCCAAGTCGGTCCCTTGCAGTCCGATTCGGGAGAATATATAATGGAGAATAAGGAAATGGCAGACCAATTAAACTCATACTTTGGTTCTGTATTCACAAAGGAGGACACAAATAACCTCCCAGGAATATCGGCAAACATAGGGACTAATGAGAGGGAGGAGCTGACAGAAATTAGTATCTCTAGGGATATGGTGTTGGGTAAGTTGAGGGGACTGAAGGCCGACAAATCCCCGGGGCCTGATAAACTACATCCTAGGGTACTTAAGGAGGTGGCCCTGGAGATAGCAGATGCTCTAAGGATCATCTTCCGGAACTCCATTGACTCGGGAACAGTACCCGTGGATTGGAGGGTAGCTAATGTTACCCCAATATTTAAAAAGGGGGGTAGAGAGAAAGCAGGGAATTATAGACCAGTAAGCCTTACATCGGTTGTGGGCAAAATGCTAGAGTCCATTATTAAGGATAAAATAGCGGAGCACTTGACAAATGGGGAAAGGATCGGACAGAGTCAACATGGATTTACAAAGGGTAAATCGTGTTTGACTAATCTGCTGGAATTTTTTGAGGAAGTAACTGGTAAAATAGATGGGGGAGAGCCAGTGGATGTGGTGTACCTTGACTTCCAGAAAGCCTTCGATAAGGTTCCACACAAAAGATTATCATGCAAAATTAAGGCTCATGGGATTGGGGGCAAAGTATTAACGTGGATAGAGAACTGGCTGGCGGATAGAAAACAGAGAGTTGGAATAAACGGCTCGTTTTCGGAGTGGCAGGCAGTGACCAGCGGGGTGCCGCAAGGATCTGTCCTGGGACCCCAGCTGTTCACAATATATATAAATGATCTGGATCAGGGAATTGGATGCAATATTTCCAAATTCGCTGACGACACTAAACTAGGAGGAGGGGTGGGCTCTGATGAGGATGTCAGGAGGCTACAGTGCGATTTGGACAGGTTGGGGGAATGGGCGGATACGTGGCAGATGCACTATAATGTGGATAAATGCGAGGTTATCCACTTTGGGGGTAAAAACAGGAGGGTAGATTATTATCTAAATGGCAATAGATTGGGAGATGGGGAAGTGCAGAGGGACCTGGGTGTTCTTGTGCACCAGTCACTGAAGGAGAGCATGCAGGTGCAACAGGCGATTAAGAAGGCAAATGGTATGTTGGCCTTCATATCAAGGGGGTTCGAGTATAGGAATAGGGATACCTTACTACAGCTGTACAAGGTGCTGGTGAGACCGCATCTGGAGTATTGTGTACAGTTTTGGTCGCCCCATCTGCGGAAGGATGTTCTTGCCATGGAAAGAGTGCAACGGCGATTCACCAGGCTGATACCTGGAATGGCGGGAATGACCTACGAAGAGAGATTAAATAGTTTGGGCTTGTACTCACTGGAGTTTAGAAGATTGAGAGGGGATCTCATCGAAACATATAAAATTATGGCAGGCCTGGACAGGCTGAATTCAGAGAGAATGTTTCCAATGGCCGGGGAGCACAGAACCAGGGGCCACAGTCTAAAAATAGCGGGCAAATCATTTAAAACAGAGATGAGGAAGAATTTCTTCACTCAAAGAGTGGTGAGCCTGTGGAATTCCCTGCCACAGAGGGCTGTGAAGGCTAATTCAATAAATATTTTCAAGAGAGAATTGGATATATTTCTGAAGGCTAAGGGGATTAAGGGTTACGGAGAAAAGGCGGGGACGGGGTACTGAACTGGTAAGATCAGCTATGATCTCAGACGAAGATCAGCCATGATCTCATTGAATGGCGGAGCAGGCTCGAAGGGCCGAATGGCCTACTCCTGTTCCTATCTCTATGTTTCTATGTTTCTAACCCACACATCTTTGGACTGTGGGAGGAAACCGGAGCACCCGGAGAAAACCCACGCAAACACGGGGAGAATGTGCAAACTCCACACAGACAGTCACCCGAGGCCGGATTCGAACCCGGGTCCCTGGCGCTGTGAGACAACAGTGCTAACCACTATGCCACCGTGCTGCCATATCTGTAAGATGCCTACCGTACCATGGTTTTTCTCAAATTTTAGGGGAAAGGACGGTTCGGGGGATCAGTGGCAGATAGCTGTTAGGTAAATACAGGGGATGGTTGTTTGTGAGGGCGTCTGAAAATTTTGCTCACTCCTTCGAGTTGATACTTCAATCAAGTTGGGTGTATCAAAAGGGGGGAATGTAGGGCTTGCAAAATTTCCCCTATTTCCCTGAAGATTGAAACATATTGGTCCACATCGTGGACAAAGAATTGGGTGATGTGACTTGTCTACAATGTTTTAAAATGTGCCTAGAACCGCAAAAGACTGCTCTGAGATGAAAATGGCGTGGACAACAATGGAATCGAGGAATTCGTGGAAATATTCACACACATTGAGACAGTACATCTTAATAAAGTCGTTCCCTGGAGTTTGGGAAATCACAAAAGGTTTTAAAATGGCCACAGAAAGCATGGCAAAAGGACAAGCAGCTCGCAGCAAGGGTGTCTGTGTATAAAAGTGAAGGATCCAGCAGTGGCAGTCAGACCCGTCAATCAAAACAGGGAGGTTCCCCTTCTCTTCAGAGGCAAGGTCTGTTTATTGACTTAAGCAATTACCCACTTGAGAGTAGAAACCGCAAAACAATCGGCTATGTTTACACAGCCATTCAGACATTCAATAACTACTCAGACACACAATGATAGACTGAAATCATGGAACGGATTTTGATCTGCAACTGTTTAAGAACTGAATGGGTTTAAATCACCCATCATTCTGGAAATTAGAGCAGTTGTATTCCCTTTTGTTTTAGTCCAAGTGAGCTCCGGATGTGGGCGGGTACATTTTGGCCCCACAGTGCAGACACACTAACCCAGTCCAACAACTTTGAGTTAACCAATCACAGCTTTTCTCTTGTGAATTGGAACTTTTTGGGCGCAAATTTTCCAGACAGGCAAACAGCAGGGGTGGGGGGGAGTGCTCACCAGGTATATATGATAGCTCCTGAGAAGCTATCGCTCTCTGTACTTCCTGAGACCACAGGTGAGCCTCTCTCTCTCTCTCTCTCTCTCTCTCTCTCTCTCTCACTTCGCTGTCCTGTTAAATCCGTGAATCTTGATGTATGGTGTCCTTCAATAAATAGACAGAGACTGCAGAGGAACAATCAACGGTGTTTACTGGATGAGGGTTACTCTAAAACTAATAGTACAGATCCCTACTCAGGGTGTATATACAGGTGTGGTCACTGCTGGTACTACAGTATACAGGAGCTGTAAAAAGTAGTTCTCCCCTTAAAGGTACATACACTACAGTTCCTACCCTTTTAGATTTACAGTACCATAACATTCATTTAACAATTAACAGTTTTAACATGCAACATTAACTGAAAATAGTCCATTTATAAATTCAGTTTTTGGGGCGGCTTCCTGATCCTTTCTAGAAAGCGCCTTTCCTGAGTGTCTTGCTCTTGGTACGGAGGCGATTCTGGCCCCCTGTCATCGGTTGGTTCATCAGCTTCCGATGCTACTGTTTCTGGGGTAGATGCTACCTGTATGTTGGGTTCATCACCAGGTACGCGAGACATGGGGTTGACTCGTTCCTGTGACTCTAGGATCTGGTCGACATGGCGTTTCACAATGTTCTCCCCAACATCCACTGTGTACATTAGTGGCCCCTGCCATGTGCATATCATTCCTGGTTGCCATTTCTCTGTTCGGTAGTCGCGGGCCAAGACTGGTTGCCCTACATTGAAGCTCCTTGTCGGCTTCTCATTGATGTGCTGGAATTGCTTATTCTCAACATCTCTTCGTACATTTGGTCTGAGCAAATCCAGACGAGATCTCAACCTTCGGTAAAAGAACATCATGGCCGGGGACTGGTTGGTGACTGCATGTGTCGCATTTCTGTAGGCTAACAGGAAATTGTCCACCTTATGCTGTAGTGGAATGTCATCATCGCACATGGCCCTTACTGCCTTTTTAAAGGTTTGTACGAACCTCGCAGCCAATCTATTTGTGGCTGGATGATACGGGACGGATGTGTAATGCCTTACTGCATTCCTTTTCATAAATTTCCAAAAGTCTTCGGACACAAACTGTGGTCCGTTATCAGAGCAAATCTGCTCTGGCAAGCCGTTTCTGGCAAATATGGTCCGTAGGACTGCAATCGTTTTCTCCGTGGTGGTGGAAGACATTTTGAACACCTCAGGCCATTTCGAGTGCGCATCCACGGCTATTAAAAACATTGAGTCCATGAATGGACCAGCAAAATCAATATGCACCCATTGCCATGGAGAGGAGGGTCACTCCCATGGGTGTAGAGGGGCATGTGGTGGTGCATTTTGGACCTTCTGGCATCCTGAGCAGCTCTTTGTCAGGTCCTCGATTTGCTGACGATCCCCGGCCACCACACATAAGCCCTAGCAAGGCTTTTCATTTTCACCCCTCCCAGATGGCCTTCGTGAAGCTCATTGAGCACTCTCTCCCTTAACTTGGGTGGAATTACCACTCAGGATCCACACATCAAGGTCCCCTGGCATACTGACAGCTGTTCCCTTCTGGATGAGAATGCTGGCAACAGTGAGTCGCCATGTGTTGGCCATCCCTTCACCGTCAAGTCATATACCCGAGACAGTGTCGGGTCATTTCGGGTCTCCTTCTCTATATCCGCGTTAGTTACTGGCAAGCGTTCAATTATAGTTGAATAAAATATTTCGACAGGGTCCACTGCTGGTGCTTCCTTGCAGTAGGCAGTGGCAGGTGTGATAGCCCATCAGCGTTTCCATGCTGTTTCGTGCCCTTATACTCGATTTCATATTGGTTCGGCCCTAGAAAAAGGGACCATCTTTGTAGCCGTTGCGCAGTCATCACCAGAACGCCCTTCTTTGGATTAAAGATGGAGACAAGTGGTTGGTGGTCAGTCAGCAAGGTGAACTTCTGCCCGTGCAGATAGTGGTTGAACTTTTTCACTCCCCACACTAGGCTGAGGGCCTCCCTGTCAATCTGGGAGTAGTTACGCTCGGCTGAGGTTAGTGACCGAGACGCAAAGGCTACTGGCCTCTCCGAGCCGTCGGGGAATTTGTGCGACAGCACCGCTCCAATACCATAGGGTGATGCATCACATGCCAACCGAATTGGTAGTGCTGGGTTGAAATGAGCCAACACCTCTTTTGATGTGATCAATTCTTTGCACTTCTGGAAAGCTCGTTTACATTCGTCATTCCACTTCCATGGTACCCCCGTTTGCAGTAGAGTGTTCAGTGGGTGTAGTACTGTAGACAAATTCGGCAAGAACTTATGGTAGTAGTTCACCAGCCCGAGGAATGACCTCAGTTGTGACACATTTTCCGGAGCTGGAGCCTTGACTACTGCCTCAATCTTTTCAGGGGACTTATGTAACACCTCTTCATCAATAACGTGGCCACAATACGAGATCTGCTTCTGGAAAAACTCGCATTTGTGGCAGTTAGCTCGGAGCCCATATTTCTTCAATCTAGTGAGCACCTGCTCCAGGTTGGCGAGGTGATCACTGTCATTTTCGCCCGTGACCAGGATGTCGTCCAAATAACACTGGGTCCCTGGAATCCCTTGCAGGACTTGATCCATTGCCCTTTGCCAAATAGCCGGAGCTGATGCTACACCGAACACCAGCCAGTTGTATTGGTAGAGACCTTTATGAGTGTTGATCGTGAGGTACTGTTTCGAGGCTTCTTCTACCTCCATTTGCAGGTACGCCTGGGCCAGATCAATCTTAGTGAAGCGTTTTCCTCCAGATAGCGAGGCGAAAATATCTTCAATCCGTGGAAGCGGATATTGTACCGTGTGAAGGACTGGGTTCACTGTCACCTTAAAGTCCCCACAGATGCGAACCTTCTTTGGTTCCCCAGGCATATTACTCAACGACCTCTTCATTACAGGAACGATGGGTGTAGCCCACTCGCTCCAGTCCACTTTGGACAGTACTCCAGAACGTTCCAAACCTTCCAGCTTTGCTTCGACGGCTGGGCGGATCGCATAAGGCACCGGTCTGGCCTTAAAAAACTTTGGGCTTGCATTTTCCTCTATTTTGATCATCGCTGTTATGCCTTTTAGGGTTCCGAGTCCCTCCTGGAACACTTCCTGTGCGTCAGTTAGCATTTTTGACAGTCGTCCAGGTGTGATGTCGTCATCCTTTTTGGCATCTACAGTCAGTGCTTGTATGGAATGCCAATCTAGCTGTATCTTCCGGATCCATTCACGTCCTAGTAGTGGTGGTCCTCCATCTGGTGATACATATAGGTCCATTTTTGGTGTTTCCTTGCCGTTATATATAACGTTCACCCTTAGTTTTCCTTTGGGGTAGACTTTTTGCCCCGTGTACATCTTCAAGACAATCTCTGTATCTCTCAAGGGTCTATGTGAGAATAGCCGCTTCTAGTCCCTTTGGTTTATGACTGTTAGGGCTGATCCTGTGTCCAATTCCATTTTCACTTGGACTCCATCTATCTTGAGCGTGACCCAGATAGTTTGGTGATCCTCCATTTTGATTACATTATGTAGTTTCAGACAACCCAGCTCCTTGCTTCCGGAGTCTGTATCACTTTTCTGTTCGTCTGAACTCCTCTCCTTCACCTTAAGTACCTTTTTGTACTTCTCCTGTGGAGATTTCTTGCTGCTGGTTTTCTTTCCCGACCTGTAGACTCTTGCTATGTGTCCTACTTTTCCACACTGTCTGCACACTTGGTCCTTGAAACAACAATCCTTATGGTCGTGTGTTGTTCTGCCGCAGCGATAACACTTCACTGCTCCATATGACATTTCATTTGTGCCATATTCTTGCGGTCTCCATTGTATCTCTGCAGAGCCCCATGCGGCTGCTTCGTGTGATACTGCCATGCTGAAAGCCTTGTCCAGCATAAGATCCTTTTCTGATAGAAGCCGTTTCTGGGTTCCTTCACTTTGAAGCCCACACACAAACTTGTCCCTTAAAGTATCTGCTAGTCCCGTTCCAAACTGGCAGTGTTTTGATAGCTTGCGCAGTTCCGTTAAATACTCAGCATTACTTTCGTCTTTATGCTGGTTCTTTTTGTGAAACTTAAATCCTTCTGCTATCAGCAGCGGTGTGGGGTTTAAGTGGTCCTGTAGGATTGCCACTATGCTTTCAAAATCCTTTTCCACTGGCTTCTCTGGGGTTACTAGGTTTAGCAGTAAGCCATACATTTTTGCACCCATGGAATTCAACAATACCAGTGCTTTCCTGGCATCTGGCACTTCATTCGCCTTGCAGTACACTTCTATGTGTTCTAAATATGTCACCCAATCTTCGACTTCATTGTCGAATGCTGTGACACTGCCACTCTTCGGCATCCCTGGGTGTGGTTAGACTGGCTAAAAATGGCATCTCCCGCGCTCTCCCTTCTTCTCTGCTGGCTCAAAATGGCATCTCCCATGCTTTCCTTTCTTCTCCGCTGCGGCTCAAAAATGGCGTCTCCGGCGCTCTCCCTTCTTCTCCGCTGCGGCTCAAAAATGGCGTCTCCTGTGCTCTCCCTTTTTCTCCGCTGCGGCTCAAATGGCGTCTCCCGCGCTTTCCTTTCTTCCCCCGCGGACGCTGCTCAGCCCTTGAACACCGGCCGCGGTCTGCGCATTTTCCTGTGTGCCTCGCTCGTTGATGCCACTCGGTCCTGAACCCCGGCTGCGCCCCGTGCGCTCTACCCTCTCTCTTTTTTTTCCGTCGACGCCGCTCGGTCGTGAACCCCGGCTGCACCCTGTGTGCTTTACCCTCTCTCTTACACCGTCGACGCTGCTCGGCCTTCCCCGTGCCGTCGGTCGGCTCCAGCCGCCACTGTGCGGGAAGGGTCTGCGCCGTACCTGCTGCCAGCCCGTCTCGCTGGAGTCTCCGCCGGATGGTCGATGCCCGTGCCCCTGCAATCGGCCTTCTTCTGCAGAGTTGCAGGTAGGTTCGAATCGACTCGTCGCCAATGTTAAATCCGTGAATCTTGATGTATGGTGTCCTTCAATAAATAGACAGAGGCTGCAGAGGAACAATCAACGGTGTTTACTGGATGAGGGTTACTCTAAAACTAACAGTACAGATCCCTACTCAGGGTTTATATACAGGTGTGGTCACTGCCGGTACTACAGTATACAGGAGCTGTAAAAAGTAGTTCTCCCCTTAAAGGTACATAGACTACATAGACCACATGTGAGCAGAGTTTCTGACTCCTCAGCAAAGCAACCTAGTAAGGAGTTGGGGGATGGTAATTAAGGGGATATTGCTGAGATTGTTTAATCAACATTGTAGTCACTTACCCCTCATTTTTGCTGTCTGCATTCCCCCATTTAAGCAATTTTACTGTAGTTACTGTGTTCGTGTGGTATAGTTTATAATTTGATTGTAGTTCATAAGAACATAAGAAATAGGAGCAGGAGTAGGCCAATCGGCCCCTCGAGCCTGCTCCGCCATTCAATAAGATCATGGCTGATCTGACCCTAACCGCCAATCTACTATCACAGAACCATCTCCTGAAACTAACAGATTTAGACACACAAAATAGGAGCAGGATCAGGCTACACGGCCCCTGGGCCCGCTCCGCTACCCACAGGGCCATGACCGATCCGAACCTAGACTCATGTCCAAATTCCTGCCCGCTCCCCGTAACCCTTAATTCCCTTTATTTCTAGGAAACTGTCTATTTCTGTTTTAAATTTATGTAATGATGTAGCTTCTACAGCTTTTTGGGGCAGCATATTCCATGGACCTACCACCCTCTGAGTGAAGTAGTTCCTCCTCATCTCAGTTTTGAAAGAGCAGCCCCTTATTCTAAGACTATGCCCCCTAGTTCTAGTTTCACCCATCATCAGGAACATCCTCCCCGCATCCACCTGATCCAACCCCTTCACAATCTTATATGTTTCAATAAGATTGCCTCTCATTCTTCTGAACTCCAATGAGTAGAGTCCCAATCTACTCAACCTCTCCTCATATGTCCATCCCCTCATCCCCGGGATTAACCGAGTGAACCTTCTTTGTACTGACTCGAGAGCAAGTATGTCTTTTCTTAAGTATGGACACCAAAACTGTACGCAGTATTCCAGGTGCGGTCTCACCAATACCTTGTACAACTGAAGCAATACCTCCCTATTTTTATATTCTATCCCCCTAGCAATGAAAACCAACATTCCATTGGCCTTCTTAATCACTTGCTGCACCTGCATACTAATCTTTTGAATTTCGTGCACCAGGACCCCCAGATCCCTTTGTACTTCAGTACTTTCCAGTTTCTTGCCATTAAGATAATAACTTGCTCTATGATTTTTCCTGTCAAAGTGCATAACCTCACACTTTCCAATATTGTATTCCATCTGCCAAATCTCTGCCCACTTACTTAGCCTGTCTATGTCCCCTTGCAGGTTTATTATGTCCTCCTCACTCACTACTTTCCCTCCCATCTTAGTATCATCTGCAAACTTTGATATGTTACACTCGGTCCCCTCCTCCAAATCGTTAATATAGATTGTAAAGAGTTGGGGACCAAGCACTGAACCCTGCGGAACACCACTAGTTACTGTTTGCCAGTCTGAGAATGAACCATTTATCCCAACTCTCTGCCTTCTGTTAGATAGCCAATCCTCTATCCATGCCAGAATATTACCCCCAATCCCGTGATTTTTTATCTTAAGCAATAATCTTTTGTGTGGCACCTTGTCAAATGCCATTTGGAAGTCTAAATACACTACGTCCACTGGCTCCCCTTTATCCACCCTATACGTTACTCCCTCAAAGAACTCCAGCAAATTTGTCAAACATGACTTCCCCTTCATAAAACCATGCTGACTTTGTCCTATTAAATTATGATTATCCAAATGTCCTGTTACTGTCTCCTTAATAATGGACTCCAAAATTTTACCTACCACAGATTTTAGGCTAACCGGTCTATAGTTTCCAGCCTTCTGTCTACTGCCCTTTTTAAATAAGGGTGTTAAATTAGCAGTTTTCCAGTCTGCCGGGACCTTTGCTGAGTACAGGGAGTTTTGGAAAATTATTACTAATGCATCCACAATCCCTACCGCCACTTCCCTGAAGACCCTAGGATTTAAGCCATCAGATCCAGGTGATTTATCCGCCTTGAGTCCCATTATTTTGCCGAGTACCACTTCCTTAGTGATTCTGATCGTGTTTAGCTCCTCCCCCCCCTATAGCCCCCTGTTTGTCCAGTGTTGGGATATTCTCAGTGTCCTCTAATGTAAAGACTGATACAAAATATTCATTCAGTGTTTTTGCCATCTCCATATTTCCCACCATTAATTTCCCGGTCTCATCCTCTAAGGGACCAACATTTACTTTAGCCACCCTTTTTCTTTTTATATAACTACTAGCTGGGGAGCCCCGCGTTGCGAGGGCAATTTTGGGGCGTTTGTTCTCCCTGCCCCTGTGTGTCCCCCCTCTCCCTGTCATGTCCTCTCCCTGTCCTATCACTCCCTCCCCTCTCTCCCTCCCCTCCCATTTCTCCCTCCCTCCCCTCTCTTCCTCCCCTCCCCTCCCCTCTCTCCCTACCCTCCCCTCTCTCCCTCCCCTCTCTCCCTCCCCTCCCCTCTCTCCCTCCCCTCCCCTCCCCTGTCTCCCTCTCCCCCCCACCCCCCACCCCTCCCCTCCCCCACTCCCCCACTCCCCTCTGTCCCTCTCTCCGGCCCCTCCCCCTGCCTAGCGCCTGAGGTCCGGTGCCGTTGCTGAGGTCCCCCGCGTATCGCGCGGCTGATGGATGGCCGCTGCGGGCGGGCAGGCGGCGCATGCGCAGTGAGTGCGGGCGGCGCATGCGCGGTGAGTGCGGGCGGCGCATGCGCGGTGAGTGCGGGCGGCGCATGCGCGTTGAGTGCGGGCGGCCCGCGGGAGCCGGCAAGGCCGTTAGCGAGCGGGAAACTTCGGGCGGCGCGCCCGCGCTCCGTCCGCGACACCTGAGAGGGGGAACTAGAGCGAGACAGAAAGGGAAGAGGAGAAGGAGAGAGAGGGAAGAGGAGAAGGGGAGAGAGAGAGGGAAGAAAGAGAGAGAGAGAGAGAAATTTTTTCAGCTTCAGGCCCCGAGTCCCCCCTGCGCGAGGGTGAGGAGGAGGGGGGGGTTGCTAAACACAATATAAAACTCAAATAAATTGTTAATTAATTGCCTAACACATAATTGAAATATTTACCTTAGTTCCCTAACACACAGAAAGTGTGGGGGGAAAAATCGTGGAAAATCAAGATGGCGGCCACTCACCTCGGTTCAGAAGGATAAGGCCCGCCCACACACGCACCGATTGGTCGACTGGTCAGGTCACCGAAGCGTAGGATTGGTCAATCGTCGAGTCACTCGACACTCAACTGTAGGAAGACCTCGACGTCACACGGTCGCTAATGAGATGCTAATGAGCGGAACGCTGAACATTTTTGGGATACCGCGGGCGGGATTTTTGTCCGGCCGAAACGTAAATACGCCTATGACCGGTCCGGAATCGCAAGCTTTCTTTTGAGGCGACGCGCACGTCGGTACGCTCTGTAACTTCCAAACGTATAGAGACCAGGCGGACAGACAGACAGACAGACAGACAGAAGAGCCGCTTTATATATATAGATAAAAACTCTTACTATCTGTTTTTATATTTTTTGCTAATTTACTTTCATAATCTATCTTCCCTTTCTTAATCAATCTTTTTGTTATTTTTTGCTGTCTTTTAAAGTTTTCCCAATCCTCTATCCTCCCACTAGATTTGGCTACCTTATATGCCCTTGTTTTTAGTCGAATACTATCCTTAATTTCTTTACTTAGCCACGGATGGCTGTCTTTTCTTTTACACCCTTTTCTTCTCAGTGGAATATATTTTTTTTGGAAGTTGTAAAATAACTCCTTAAATGTGCACCACTGATCATGTATCGTCTTACCCTTTAATCTATTTTCCCAATCCACTCTACTCAATTCCGCTCTCATACCTTCACAGTCTCCTTTATTCAAGCTTAGCATGCTTGTTTGAGATCCAACCTTCCCACCCTCTAATTGAATATGGTATTCAACCATGTTATGGTCACTCATTCCAAGGGGATCCTTTACTAGGACATTTTTAATTAATCCTGTCTCGTTACACAGGACCAGATCTAAAGTTGCTTGCCCCCTGGTCGGTTCAGTTGCATACTGCTCAAGAAACCCATCCCTAATACACTCAATGAACTCATCCTCAAGGCAGCCCTGCCCAATTTGATTTGTCCAATTAATATGATAGTTAAAATCCCCCATAATTATAGATGTTCCCTTATTACAAGCCTCAACTATTTCCTGATTGATACTCCGTCCAACAGAGTTGCAACTGTTCGGAGGCCTATAGACTACGCCCACTAGTGTTTTTTTCCCCTTATTATTCCTTATCTCCACCCAAACTGTTTCATTATCCTGATCTTTTGACCCAATATCATTTCTCTGTATTACAGTGATTCCTTCCTTTATTAACATAGCCACCCCACCTCCCCTTCCTTCCTGCCTGTCCTTCCTGATCGTTAAATAACCTGGTATGTTTAATTCCCAGGCATTGTCACCCTGCAGCCATGTTTCTGTAATGGCCACAAGATCATACCCATATGTAGCTATTTGTGCCATTAACTCGTCTATTTTGTTACGAATGCTACGTGCATTCAGATAGAGAACTTTCAAAGATGTTTTGTGACACTTAGTTCCTGCTTTTGCCCTTTTTATTACTTTACCTTTTACACCATACCTTCTGCCCCTTCCTGACACGCTCTGGTTTTTAATTTCCCCGCTGCTACCTAAGTCTATGGCCTTCTCTGTTGTCATTTTTATTATTTGCTCTCTAGGAACCTCCCCCCCACTAGTTAGTTTAAAGCCCTCTCTACAGCCCTAGTTATATGATCTGCCAGGACTCTAGTTCCAGCACTGGCCAAGTGAAGCCCGTCCCAATGGAACAGCTCCCTCCTGCCCCAGTACTGGTGCCAGTGTCCCATGAAGCAAAACCCATTTCTCCCACACCAGTCTTTGAGCCACGCATTTAACTCTCTAATTTTATTTGTCCTAGCCAAATTCGCTCATGGCTCAGGTAATAATCCATTATTACCCTTGAGGTTCTGTTTTTTAATTTGACCCCTAGCTGCTCATACTCCTTTAACAGAACCGGCTTCCTAGTCCTATCTACGTCGTTTGTACCAACATGGACCACGACATTTGGATCCACCCCCTCCCACTGCAAGTTTCTTTCCTGCCCAGAGGAGATGTCCTTATCCCTGGCACCGGGTAGGCAACACAGCCTTCGGGACTCTCGCTCTCGGCTGCAGAGAACTCTATCTATCCCCCTAATAATACTATCCCCTACCAGTACAACATTTCTATTTACACCCCCCTCTTGAATGGCCCCCTGTTCCACGGTGCTGTGGCCAGGTTGCTCATCCTCCCTGCAGTCCCTGCTCCTGTCCCCACAGGGAGTAAGAACCTCGAACCTGTTGGACAAGAGCAAGGGCTGCGGCTCCTCCAGCTCTACCTCCTGGATCCCCGTACCTGCCTCACTCGTAGTCACACCGTCCTGTCCCTGACCATGGGCTACATCTGAATTAATTAACTTCATAAGTGTGACCACCTCCTGATACACAGAGTCCAGGTACTTCTCCCCCTCCCTGATGTGTCGCAGTGTCTGAAGCTCAGACTCCAGCTCATCAACACGGAGCTGGAGTTCCTGTAGCAGCAGACACTTTTCACAGACGTAATCACCGTGAGCCTCAATGGGGTCCACCGGCTCCCACATCTCGCAACAGTAACCCATCACCTGCTCCATTCTATGTAATTAATTAAAATTTTTATTGTTAGTTATGGACACCCTCTGCCTGATTTTAGATGCTAGTATCCCCTTTAATTAATTGGAATTAAATTAAATCAATCCCTCTAATTACACCAGTTAAATGGTTTACCAACAGTACTTTAATACAGAACATAATCTAAATTTTGGAATAAGTTTGCAATGGATACATCAGGGTACAAAACGGTGTATGTCAGGAATGGTGTTCCAGGAAATTCATTTAGTTAATAAAACGTGATTTTTTTCTCTCATCCAAACCACGTGTTCGTTTCAATATCATTAATTATAAGTCCTTCAGTCAGAACTGGAAGGTGGGGTAGCGATTCGAAATCGCTGTTTGAAAATTGGTTTATTGGAAATTGGTTTACAGTGTAGCAGCAAGCTGCCTGACCAGGGGAATTACCGTAAACCAGGTAAAAGATTGGAATTGGTCAGAGTGCAGGCAAAGGCTGCAAGACCAGGTAAATTACCTTAAACCAGTTAAAAGATGCCCCCCTACACCCGCATACCTTGGTACAATGGAATAATGGACTGTAACACTGTATTTCCTTTCCTGCATTTCAGCAAGACTACTTTAATACAGAACATAATCTAAATTTTGGAATAAGTTTGCAATGGATACATCAGGGTACAAAATGGTGTATGTCAGGAATGGTGTTCCAGAAAATTCAGTGCCAACATATTCATCTACCAAAAAGTTGTGCCCATTAACATTTCAAACACAATTTTTTCATATTAATTGATTCCTGATGAAAGGTAATTTCCCTTTCTTTTTAGCCTGGCTGTCTTAAGTTTTCCATTTTATACCGAGCAAAGCGAACAGCTTCTGGTTTAAACACTAGCCACTCAAAACTTTTTAAACTAAAGACAGAAATCTTTATTTTTGCCACACCCTCTACTGCTCCAAAAATCTATTGATCTCAAAGTTGTCAGCCTTGGCTCAGTGGTAGCACTCTCAGCTCTGAGTCAGAAGGTTGTGGGTTCAAGTCCCACTGCAAAGATATGAGCATATAATCCAGATTTACACCTCAGTGCATTCCTGAGGGAGTGCTGCACTGTCAGAGATGCCGTCTTTCAGATGAGAAGTTAAAACTGAGACTCCGTCTGCCCTCTCAGGTGGACACAAATGATCCCATTGCACTATTTGAAGAAGATCAGAAGAGTTCTCCTGGTGTCCTGGCCAATATTTATCTCTCAACCAACATCACTTAAAAAAAATGGATTATCTTGTCATTAGCTGATTGCTGTTTATGGAACCTGGCTGTTTGCAAATTGGCTACCGCATTTCCTACATTACAACAGTGACTACACTTCAAAAGTATTTCACTGGCTGTGAACTGCTTTGGGACATGTTATATAAATGCAAGTTCTATCATTCTCTTTCCTTCCTTCACTCTTTCTTTCTTTCTCATTTGGTCAGAGGTTGGAGAGCCAAAACAATCATTTCCATCACTGTGATCCCTACTCACCTGCTGTTCCTCCACATTGTTTTAAAGCAAAACTGCAGAAACACAAAAGCTTGTCACAAGTATAATGAAACTAAGGCTGACCTTGGTGGGTGACGTCGGTGACGGGTCCCGACCCCACTGCTGGCTCAAGCCCACTCTGTAAAATGAATTTCCCTTGATTGGGCTTGTTAAGCCCGCCCAGCGCATTTCCCGGCCAATTAGAGGAAGTAGGTCTGGTGATGTCAGTTAGTGACGTGTCATCAGCTGGTCTCCTTAAAGAGCCCATGTGCAAAATTTATTTTGACATTTGTGCTTTCTGTGTTCTACAGCATTGAGGTGCTGCGAACACTGACGAGCACTACACAGAGGTGCAGGACTGCACCCAGGCTCTCACATAACTCCCTCCATATGCTTATGGAGGGAGTCACAGCACGCAGGGAGCTTCTCTTCCCTTCCCATGGGCAGAAGGGACCGCCCCAGGAGATCAACACATCCTGGTTGCACATTGCACAGGAGGCCACAAACAGGGATGTTGTCAGGAGGACCTGGGTGCAGTGGCTCAAACCTTTCAATGATCTCAGTAGATGACGAAACGATAGTACAAAGCCACACTCAACCTCATTCTGCTGTGCCTCTTATCACATCCCCATCACTCTGCCTTCCCTACCCTACTCCTGCACATCCTTACTCACACCAACTTACCTTGTATCTCCCCCCATCCCTCTCTATCTACATTATCACATCCCCATCTCACTAGCCACCCCTCACACTCACCCTCATCCCAGTCCTATCATTACCAAGTAACAACACACAAGGGTATGCACCTGGGTGTTTTATGCAATGTTCATGTAAAGTTTCTGTTAATGTGGTGTCAAACATTGAAACCTTTAGTTTCAACACTTTCTGTTCTTGGACAGATTTGTGTGCACCTTTGGAAGTGAGTTGCAGTGAATAGTGAGGCATAACGGTACCCCCCGCAATGGTGATGAGCGTGAAAGGAATGGCTTGGGCATTGTAGGGATGCTTTATGGTGTTGGTGTGGGGTGGTGCCAACCTGGCGCATCATGTGGCAGCCAGGGTGTACAGCGTCATGTGAAGTAAATCTGGCCCTGGTGAGGCCATCCCTGGCTTCCCGGGCAGCAATGTGGTCGGGTGCGGATACCTTCTGTCCTATGCAGCATCAGCTGATTGCAGAGAAGGTTGGTGGTGTTGTTGTTGGTGCTGCTGGTGTTGGGGCTGATCGTGGTGGGATTCTGAGGACCAAGATGAGAGAGTATAAAGGGCACCATGCTGATGGAATAGATGGCAGGTGAAGTAGAGATGAGTCAATGGTGAGAGTGGTAATGAGGTCAGACTGGATGGAGACCTGTATAAAGATTTGCAGTATGGTGAATCTGTTGTGGAAATGCAGTGAGGAAGACTTTGTGGCTGAGGGAAGATGTCTCTGTAAGGTGGGAGCTTTTACTTACATTTGAAGCTGTCAATTCAACAGCTGATTCAATGGCCACTGAACTCCCACCTCAGCTTGACAGACATGATCCACGATCAGCGTGGACCCCGTGGGAGAGAGAACTGTCATGCAGAAGGTGAGCTGAAATTCATTCTCAAGTAGCTTTAAACAATCCATTAATGACCTGAATTGGGTCCCCTGCTGTGAACCCGCCACTGCGTGTTGGGTCTGCTCAGCGCTGACAGACCCGACATCGGGAAAGGCGCGTGTGGCGGGTTCACAGCGGGGTCACGACCCGCTGGTGAAATTAAACACTTTCCCACCCGACCTGCCACCAATCGCGCCTGCTGACCCCTCGGAAAATCCAGCCCTAAGTTTTATTTAATTAATAGCACTAACCTCAGCCTCAAAGGAACAGGAACATTTGGATTTTCCCCGATCGCTCCATAGCATTCTTCTATAATAAACAATTATCAGTAAAAAATAACTTGCACTTATATAGTGCCTTTAAGGTTAAAATGTCCCAGGGTATTTTGCATGGGGATGGAAATGGTTACAGAGCAGAAACTGGGAGAGGCTGGGCGAGGTCAGCAAGTCCAAGTGTGGTTGAATTGGTGGGTTTGTGGGAGACTTTTGAATGTGGGGTGAGATGTGGCAATGCAAAAGACTTTAGGAAGAGCATGTAAGGCTGTGATGGCTCCAGGTTCTGCCACTGATATTCAGGTGGAGGGAGGGGGAGATGCACAGTGTTCCAGACTCCGCAAATGCGCATTTCAAGCTGGGATGTAGGGTTGGAAGAGGTTGCTGCTGTAGGATGTAGCAAGGACATGGAGGAATTTGTAAACGAAGACAAGAATTTTGAAATCAATGCAAGAGGGGACAGCAATGTACTGGTGATTGGTAAAGGTAGGGGCGATAGGTGAGCGGAATTTGGCACACGATAAGATACAGGCAGCCATTGTGGATGTGTCTGACTTTTTCTAGGGTGGAATTTGGATGGCCAACCAGGAGAACTTTGGAGAGATTGAGCCTGTTGGTGACAAAGTTGTAGATGAGGGTGATAAAAAACCAAACAAGTGGCATCTGTCTTGCCAATGCTTAGCACAAAGAAGTTATGGGCCATACATGACTTGATGTTGGACTGATAGCAGCAGATGTAGAGTTGGGCAAACAGAACTCTTTAAAGCCATTGTTCACCCAAAATAAACAAGCATAATGAGGTAGAAACACTTTCCTTATGTTAAATTTTCCTTGTGCGAATTTTTCTGAATGGGCGAACAATCTTTAATGCTCATTCTTTAAGTCAGAGCAGATGTGGGATCACTGTTCTAATTAGAATAGAACTACAGAATTTTGCATCAAATGCCAAAACAAATATCTCTTGTTAGTATTATTTTATAATTCTGAAAGCAAAAATACTATCATCCCCAGAACCTTCGATCCACACTGTGATTAACCCAAAATTCACCAAAAGCAACAGAGTTAATAAAAAATGATGTGGTAAAAAAATGATTAGTGCGATTAAGTATTATACATCAAAGCCAGAGTCGATTAAGGGATGTAGGGATAGGGCGGGAAAGCGGATTTGATGTCAAAGTTCAGCCATGATCTTATTGAATGGTGGAGCAGGCTCGAGGAGCCATATGGCCTACTCCTGCTCCTATTTCCTATTTCTTATGAGATTAATTCATGTCAGATGATCATTGTCAACTCATCTATAAAATGTTTTTTATGTGTGGAGGATGATTTAGAGGAGAAAAATGATTCCTCACATTTACAGCTGTTGAGAGTTATTTGAAAAGAAAAAAGCTTGCATGTTTGATTTAGATAGTAAATACCTATCTAGTGGTTTTATAAAATGAAATTTCGATGTAATTTCTAACATGCTGCATTCTAGCTAATTATTGCATGTGAAAGAGAAAATCAGGCACTGTGTAAAATGTGCTTCCGAGTAGCTGGCACCTGATTTGCGCAATTGCCAAAGACCAATCCCCCCCCCCCCCCCCCTTGGAAGAATTCTGTATTCTTATCAGCACTACAGATCCCAACTTATTTTCTGATGAACACTGAAAATTACAAATAAAAGAGAAACCTATTGAATGGTATGAATGAGGGAAAAATAAAGCAAAGTTAAGAAGCCCTATGTTATTAGGTACCTCGAGTTTGAAAAGCCACTCGATAAATCTCCACACAAAACATTATTGGTTCTACTCAAAGCTGTGGGATTCAGGGTAAACACTGGGAATGGATAAAAAAAACTGGCTGAAGGATAGGACACGAGTTCTCATTAGAGGAGTTATATTGGAGTGGGCTAAGTATTGGGTGGGTGCCTCAGGTCTCATTACTAGGACTACTACTTTTATTAATTTACATAAAAGACCTGGATTCAGAAACTCAATGCAAATTTGCAGATGATAACAAATGAGGAGGGGCAGTGGAATTGGAGGAGCTGAGAAATTACAGAATGAGTTGGAGAGGATATGTAAGTGGGCAGCACAATTGTGGCTGAAATTTAATGCAAACAAGTGCACAAGGAAATAGATGGCAACGAATGGTGTCAAAACAGCTAAAGAAGACACTTAGCAGATTCAACACTAAACAAAGCAACCAATCCAGAGCTGCAAACAACAAAGCCAATTGGATGTTAAACTACATGAGTTTAGAAGGTTGAGGGGTGATTTAATTGAGGTGTTTAAAATGTTAAAAGGATTCAATAGGGTAGATAGAGAGAAACTATTTCCTGTGGTGGTGGAACAAGGGGGCAAAATCTTAAAATTAGAGCAAGGCCATTCAGGAAGCACTATTTCACACAAAGTCTGGTGGAAATCTGAAATGTTATCCTGTAAAAGGCTTTGAATGCAGTGTCAGTGACATTTTGAAGACTGAGATTGACAGATTTTTATTAAGTACTTTTAACTTTTCATTTATGAAACATAATTTAGTTTATGTAGTTTTAACCATAATATCTTGAAATATCTAATCAATGTCTGGAATGTTTGAGCAAATGCACTCATGAGAAATTCTGAGATTGGTTGTATTAGAGGGGTCTGTGGACCTGTAAATTAACAGAGTCCCAAAGTTAAATAGTTATCCTAATTGAAAGAATGTGCTGGGAGAAAGGTAGCTGATGTTTGCTGGTGCTCATTGCAAGGACACCAGCGTATCAAGTCAGTAATAGGGGACTTGGCTGCTTGGACAAGTGCAATGATGTTCATGTGTAAGCTGAGAAACAATAGGGAGTTGCAGCAGAGCTGTCTTGTAGCATTGATAAGCAAAGGTTTAAAGGGCAAGAGCCTACATCTAGATGGGGAGCTACAGTGAATCCTCCGCAGAAGAAAGACATCTCGGTTGACTTAGTTCCCAGGACAGGGATAGTCACCGTGTCCTGTTTGTACGGCTGCTCCACAGCAAGAATGGAGTGCAATGTCCTCTTACTTCTATAGTCATGTTGCTGCTTGAAATTATACTTGAAATCTGTCATAACGATTAAATTGATTTTAAAAATAAACATATGCAGTCATGTCTGATTTGACAGGCTGAATGAAAATTATACTTAAAGACAAGTATATCATTATCCTACAGTACTTGGTCTTCCTGGAGCTAGACCCCAGCAAGGAGAAACAATTGGTGAGGGAACACGGTAAGTGCCTGAGTCTCGTTTGTCTGGTGCAATCGAGTCCAATCCCAAGGCTGTAAATGCTAGCAGACATAGGGTATCTTTGTCCCCTTAAAACACAGGGCTGTTTCTGTTACTCACTGGCACACTGTTTATCAACAGATTTTCCTCCACCTGAGTTTCAGATTTATTTATAAAAATCAGTTAAAGGCTTACGTTGAAAACCCCTGTCCTTCAGTCCTTTTAATACTGTGGAAAGGGAGTAGTTCAACGGATAGTTAAATAACTTGACAATTCCATTAAAATATCATTTTCCTGTAATGCTCCCTTTATTTTATTAGGAGAGAACTAAATTATAATCTTTGCAGTATTGAAGTTTGCAGTTAATGAAGTTTTAATAGACACTGGCATCTATATGTGTATAATATATCTCTTGCACATCCCCCACTCCCTTCATTCCACCATTGGTGATCATGCCTTCAGCCGTCTAGGTTCTAAGCTCTGGAATTCCCTCCCCTCACCACTGTTACATTTGTAATTGCCTGTGACACTGTAACTAACATTCGAATAGGGTTTTCCCATTTAGAATGTCACGCCTCTGTCACACAGCAACTTCCTTTTAGAAAGCTTTTCCTATTGAAATGCTGCATTTGTGTTTACCTGCAGTCCCATGCTCTGACCACCAAGTGGGGCTGCAGCACCTTCTTCTGACTTGTCAAAGTCCTGTGTGGCAGACATGTTGGTAGAAGTGAGTTTTGAGTCTTTTTTGTACTTCAATTCTTTTCTGGAATTTCTTCCTCACAAACCCAAAACGGTGAAGCCCTTTACACTGCTCATATTTTCCTTCCTCCTACAATCTTAGGGTTTTAAAATCCAAGGTTGGCATCATCTAACAATAGCTACTTGGTCTCTCTGGTTTCCTCTCTTGCTCTCTCCTTGACCATGGTGGACTTCAGTTGCATTATAAGCCTCCGCCCTTCACCCAGGTTTCTCAACAAAAAAGGAATAATCCAGTTAGATAAATTCTTCCAATATCCTGGTGGTACTGGAAGTGAAAAGAGTTCAGCACCTGTGGGTTATCTAAATTGCCAGGCCTTTATTTAATGATGAGCACAGGCTTTTTTGACTAAATAACTTAGTTCAAGGAAGCAGAAAGGACCTTGACTATTAAACACTTGATACTACAACTGCACTTACTAACAGCTGCTTACCAGCTACAAGCCAGGAGAAAGTTCCACCCAGCCTTTCTACTGCTGGAAAGATTGACCCTCACAGAGGTCATTTTCATTTTTTTAGTAAGGGCCAGGGTGACTATGGAATATAATCACACGGTGTCTACTGGTTCGCTTGAAACGTTCTAATACCGTTGGACTACATTCCAGTTACCCTGTCCTGTGATGGATTTATTGATGCAAATTTCCAAATTGCCATTTAGATTTACTGGCACGTATTTTTAATTTGGGCAGCCTGTCTATTTTGAACAGTGGTGCCTTCATTCTCTGGGGTACTTGTTGTTGTTCTGGTGGCAGTGGGCATTGCCCAATGCTACCCTTTTGTTCTGAACAAGGCAGGACACTGACTGAAGTAAGTGAACTCTATAAATGCTCATACTATATCATTATATGACCAGCCTCTTTGGCTTTCATTCCCCTTACATACTCTAGTAAAATTCTAGTGCAACTGACATTACTGAAATGCTAAAGGAAAGGCAGTATTTGTTCTGTATGTGTATCATCAATAAGTATTTGATAAAGTACCACACAAGAGGCTTGTTGATAAAAATGATGGTGCATGTTATTAAAGTGAGTGCGGCAGCATGCATAGGAAGTTGGTTAAAGGACAGAGAACAGAAAATAGTGGTTCGATAGCAAAACACTGCAGATGCTGGAAATCCGAAATAACAGAAAATGCTGGAAAAACTCAGCAGGCCAGGCAACATCCGTGGAGAGAAATTAGAATCGACGTTTCGGGTCTAACCCTTTTTCAAAACTGAAAAGGAAATGAAATAGATCGAAAGGCAGGGCTAGGAGAGAACAAAAGAAGTGAAGAGACATTAAGAGGTATTCAAAACGAGATGAGATGGTGATAGGACGAGTGGAGACAAGACGGCTCAGATTAGGTGTGAAATATTCTGGCAGAATGAGAGACAGCTGCCATGTGGGAGAGAGAAAAAAAAGGAAAGTGGGGGGGAAAGGGAAAAACCAAAACAAAGGGGTGGATAAAAAATATAAGTAAAAATGTAATAGGGGCCGAGGTTATGATCTGAAATTGTTGAACTCGATATTGAGTCCAGAAGGCTGTAAAGTGCCTAATTGGAAGATGAGGTGCTGTTCCTCGAGTTTACGTTGAGCTTCCGTGGAACAATGCAAGAGGCCAAGGACGGTGAGGTCCAAGTGGGAATGGAGCGGTGAATTAAAATGACAGGCAACCGGAAGCTCGGGGTCACCCTTACGGACTGAACGGAGGTGTTCCGCAAAGCGGTCACCCAATCTGCGTTTAGTCTCCCCAATGTAGAGGAGACCGCATCGTGAGCAGCGAATACAGTATACTAGATTGCAAGAAGTACAAGTAAATCGCTGTTTCAACTGGAAGCGGTGTTTGGGGCCCTGCACAGTGGGAAGGGGGGAGGTATAGGGGCAGGTGTTATATCTCCTGCGCTTGCACGGGAAGGTGCCGGGCGAAGGGGAAGGGGTGCTGGGGGTGATAGAGGAGTGGACTAGGGTGTCTCGGAGGGAGCGGTCCCTACGGAATGCTGAAAGAGGAGGGGAGGGGAAGATGCGTTTGGTGGTGGGATCACTTTGGAGGTAGCAGAAATGGCGGAGGATGATCCGTTGGATGTGGAGGCTGGTGGGGTGAAAGGTGAGGACAAGGGGAACCCTATCGTGGTTCCGGGAGGGAGGGGCAGGGGTGAGGGCAGAAGTGCGGGAGATAGAACGGACACGGTCGAGGGCCGTGTCAACCACGGTAGAGGGGAATCCTCAGTTGAGGAAAAAGGAAGACATGTCGGAAGCACTGGTGTGGAAGGTGGCATCGTCGGAGCAGATGCGGTGGAGACGGAGAAACTGGGAAAATGGAATAGAGTCCTTACAGGAGGCGGGGTGGGAGGAAGTGTAGTCCAGGTAGTTGTGGGAGTCAGTGGGCTTGTAGTGAATATTGGTCAATAACCTATCCCCAGAGATGGTGACGGAGAAGTCGAGGAAGGGAAGGGAAGAGTCAGAGATGGACCATGTGAAGGTGAGGGAAGGGTAGAAATTGGAGGCAAAGTGAATGAAATTGTGTAGTTCAGGGCGAGTGCAGGAAACGGCACCGATACAGTCATCGATGTATCGGAAAAAGAGGTGAGGGAGGGGACCTGAGTAGGACTGGAACAAAGGGTGTTCCACATATCCCACGAAAAGGCAGGCATAGCTAGGACCCATGCGGGTACTCATAGCAACACCTTTGATTTGGAGGAAATGAGTGGAGTTAAAGGAGAAGTTGTTCAATGTGAGAACAAGTTCAGCCAGGCGGAGGAGGGTAGTGGTGGATGGGGACTGGTCGGGCCTCTGTTCAAGGAAGAAGCGGAGCACCCTCAGGCCATTCTGGTGGGGGATGGAGGTGTAGAGGGATTGTACGTCCATGGTGAAAAGGAAGCGGTTGGGGCCAGGAAACTGGAAACTGTTAAAGTGGCGGAGGGCGTCCGAAGAGTCGCGGATGTAGGTGGGAAGAGACTGGACAAGGGGAGAAAAGATAGAGTCGAGATAGGAAGAGATAAGTTCTGTGGGGCAAGAACAGGCTGAAACAATGGGTCTACCAGGGCAGTCCTGTTTGTGGATCTTGGGAAGGAGATAGAAGCGGGCTGTGCGGGGTTGGGGAACTATGAGGTTGGTGACCGCGGGGGGAAGATCTCCAGAGGAGATGAGGTCAGTGACAGTCTTGGAAACGGTGGTTTGATGTTCGGTAGTGTGGTTATGGTCCAGGTGGAGGTAGAAGGAGGTGCCGGAGAGTTGGCGTTCAGCTTCCGTGAGGTAGAGGTCAGTTCGCCAAGCAACAACAGCACCACCCTTGTCAGCAGGTTTAATGACAATGTCAGGGTTGAATCTAAGAGAATGGAGTGCTGCAAGTTCAGAGGGAGGTAGGTTGGATTGAGTGAGGGGAGCAGAGAAATTGAGATGGCCGATGTTGTTGCATCCGTGTATAATAAGACACAGACTGCGGAGAACGGTACAACAGGCGTTTACTCAACGTGGCTCACAGTGCAACTGATCTGTACAGATTACTATTCAGTGCTATATACAGGTGTGGTCACTGCCGGTACTGCAGTATACATGAGCTGTAAAACATAGTTCCCTCCTTAAAGGTATATACATTACAATTCCTCCCCTTTTAGATTAACAGTACCATAACACTCATTTAACAATTAAATATCAAACTAATTACAATTAACACTTTTAACATGCAACATTAGCTGAAAATAGTCTATTTATAAATTCAGTCTTTAGGGAGGCTTCCTGATCCTTTCTGGATAACGCCTTTCCCGAGTGTCTTGCTCTTGGTGCGGAGGCGATTCTGGCCCCCTGTCGTCGGTTGGTTCATTAGCTTCTGATGCTACTGTACCTGGGGTAGATGCGACCTGTACGTCGGGTTCATCACCAGGTACGTATGGGCGAGGCATGGGGTTGACTTGTTCCTGTGACTCTAGGATCTGGCCAGCATGGCGCCTCACGATGCTCTCCCCAACGTCCACTGTGTACATTAGTGGGCCCTGCCGTGTGCATATCGTTCCTTGCTGCCATTTTTCTGTTCGGTAGTCGCGGGCCAAGACTGGTTGCCCTACATTGAAGCTCCTTGTTGGCTTCTCATGGATGTGCTGGAATTGCTTACTCTCAACATCTCTTCGTACATTTGGTCTGAGCAAATCCAGGTGAGATCTTAACCTTCGGTTAAAGAACATCATGGCTGGGGCCTGGTTGGTGACTGCATGTGTCGCATTCCGGTAGGCGAACAGGAAATTGTCCACCTTGTGCTGCAGCGGAATGTTGTCATTGTACATAGTCTTTATTGCCTTCTTAAAGGTTTGTACAAACCTCTCAGCCAATCCATTTGTGGCTGGATGATACGGGGCGGATGTGTAATGCCTTACCCCATTCTTTTTCAAGAACCTCCGGAACTCTTCGGACACAAACTGTGGTCCGTTGTCGGAGCAAATCTGTTCTGGCAAGCCATTCCTGGCAAAAATGGTCCGTAGGACTGCAATAGTTTTCTCTGTGGTGGTGGAGGACATTTTGATGACCTCAGGCCATTTCGAGTGCGCATCCATGGCTATTAAAAACATTGAGTCCATTCTGGACCAGCAAAATCAATATACACCCGTTGCCATGGAGATGAGGGCCACTCCCATGGGTGTAGAGGGGCCTGTGGTGGTGCATTTTGGACTTTCTGGCATCCTGAGCAGCTCTTGGTCAGGTCCTCGATTTGTTTATCGATTCCCGGCCACCACACATAAGCCCTGGCTAGGCTTTTCATTTTTACCCCTCCCAGATGACCCTCATGAAGCTCATTGAGCACTCTATCCCTTAACTTGGGTGGAATTACCACTCGGGATCCACACATCAAGGTCCCCTGGCACACTGACAGCTGTTCTCTCCTTGTCGAGAATGCTGGCAACAGTGAGTCGCCATGTGCTGGCCATCCCTTCACCGTCAAATCATATACCCGAGACAGTGTTGGGTCATTTCGAGTTTCCTTTTTGATACAAGCGTTAGTTACCGGTAGGTATTCAACTATAGTCGAATGGAATATTTCAACAGGATCCACTGCTGGTGCTTCCTCTGCAGTAGGCAGTGGCAGGCGTGATAGCCCATTAGCATTCCATGCTGTTTCGTGCCCTTATATTCAATCTCATAGTGGTGCGCCCCTAGAAAAAGTGACCATCTTTGTAGTCGTTGCGCAGTCATCACCGGAGAGCCCTTCTTCAGATTAAAAATGGAGACAAGAGGCTGGTGATCAGTCAGCAAGGTGAATTTCTGTCTGTGCAGATAGTGATTGAACTTTTTCACTCCCCACACTAGGCTGAGGGCCTCCCTGTCAATCTGGGCGTAGTTACGCTCGGCTGAGGTTAGTGATCGTGACGCAAAGGCTATTGGCCTCTCTGAGCCGTCCGAGAATTTGTGCGACAGCACCGCTCCAATGCCGTAGGGTGACGCATCACATGCCAACCGAATTAGTAATGTCGGGTTGTAATGGGCCAATACCTCTTTCGATGTGATTAGTGTTTTGCTCTTCAGGAAAGCTCGTCTACATTCGTCACTCCACTTCCATGGCACCCCAGTTTGCAGTAGGGTGTTCAGTGGTACTTATGGTACTGTTTACCAGCCCGAGGAACGACCTCAGTTGTGACACATTTTCCGGTGCTGGAGCCTTGACTACTGCCTCAATCATCTCTGGGGACTTATGTAACCCCTCTTTATCGATAACGTGGCCACAATACGAGATCTGTTTTCTAAAAAACTCGCATTTGGGGTGGTTAGCTCGGAGCCCATATTCCTGCAATCTAGTCAGCACCTGCTCCAGGTTGGCAAGGTGATCACTGTCATTTTCGCCCGTGACCAGGATGTCGTCCAAAATAACACTGGGTCCCTGGGATCCCTTGCAGGACTTGTTCCATTGCCCTCTGCCAAATAGCCGGAGCTGATGCTACTCCGAATACCAGCCGGTTGTATTGGTAGAGACCTTTATGGGTGTTGATTGTGAGGTATTTTTTTGATGGTTCTTCTACCTCCATTTGCAGATACGCCTGGGCCAGATCAATCTTAGTGAAGCGTTTCCCTCCAGATAGCGAGGCGAAAATATCTTCAATCCGCGGAAGTGGATATTGTACGGTGTGAAGGATCGGGTTCCCTGTTACCTTAAAGTCCCCACAGATGCAAACCTTCCTTGGTTCCCCAGGCGTGCTGCTCAACGACTTTTTCATCACAGGGACGATGGGTGTAGCCCACTCGCTCCAGTCTACCTTGGACAGTACACCTGAACGTTCCAGACTCTCCAGCTCTGCTTCGACGGCTGGGCAGATCGCATAAGGTACCGGTCTGGCCATAAAAAATTTTGGGCTTGTGTTTTCTTCAATTTTAATCGTCGCTGTCATGCCTTTTAGTGTTCCGAGCCCTTGCTGGAACACTTCTTTAGCGTCAGTTAGGATCTTTGACAGTCACCCAGGTGTGACGTCATCATCCTTTTTGTCAGCCACAGTCAGTGCCTGTATGGAATGTCAATCCAGTTGTATTTTCCGGATCCATTCACATCCCAGTAATGGTGGTCCTCCATCTTGCAATACATACAGGTCTAGTTTTGGTGTTTCCTTACCGTTATATATAACGGTCACCCTTATTTTTCCTTTGGGGTAGACTTTTTGCCCCGTGTACGTCTTCAAAATAATTTTTGTGTCTCTCAAGGGTATGTGTGAGAATAGCCGCTCGTAGTCCCGTCGGTTTATGACTGTTAGGGCTGATCCTGTGTCCAATTCCATCTTTACCTGGACTCCTGCTATCTTGAGAGTGACCCAAATGGTTCGGTGATCCTCCGTTGTGATCACATTATGTAGATTCAGACAACTCAGTTCCCTGCTTTCGGAGTCGTTATCACTCTTTTGTTCGTCTGAACTATTCGCCGTCATCTTATGTACCTTCTTGTACTTTTCTTTGGTAGGTTTCTTATTGCTGGTTTTCTTTCCCGACCTGCAGACTCGTGCTATGTGTCCTACTTTTCCACACTGTCTGCACACTTTGTCTTTGAACCAGCAATCATTCTGGTCGTGTGTTGTTCTGCCGCAGCGATAGCACTTCTCTGTTCCACATGACATTTAGTTTGTGCCATATTCTTGCGGTCTCTGTTGTATCTCTGCAGCGCCCCGTGCTGCTGCTTCATATGATACCGCAATGCTGAAAGCCTTTCCCAGCGTAAGGTCCTTTTCAGATAAAAGCCGTTTCTGGGTTCCTTCACTTTGAAGCCCACACACAAACTTGTCCTTTAAGGCATCTGCCAGTCCTGCTCCAAACTGGCAGTGTTTCGATAGTTTGCGCAGTTCTGTTAAATAATCAGCATTGCTTTCATCCTTCTGCTGGTTCCGTTTGTGAAACTTGAATCTTTCTGCTATCAGCAGCGGTGTGGGGTTTAAATGTTCCTTTAGTATCGTTACTATGTCTTCAAAACTCTTTTCCATTGGCTTCGTTGGGGTTACTAGATTTCGTAATAAACCATAAGCCTTTGCACCCATTAAATTTAACAATACCGACGCTTTCTTGTCATCTGACACCTCATTTGCCTTGCAGTGCACCTCTACTCGTTCGACATATGTAGTCCAATCTTCGACTTCATTGTCAAATGCGGTGATACTGCCACTCTTCGGCATTTTGGGTGCGGTTTAAAATGGCGTCTCCCAATGGCTTAAAATGGCATCTCCCGCGCTTTCCTTCCTCCCCCGCTGCTGCCAACGGCGCTCCCGGCGGTTCTCGTGGCAATGGCGGCGCCCTGTAGGTTTCACGTGCTTCTCCTGCGCTGCTGCCAATGCCGCTCTCGGCGGTCCTCATGGCAATGGTGGCACCTCGCGGGTTTCTGCGCGTCTCTCTCTCCCTCTCTCCGACGCTGCTCGGCCCCTGAACACCGGCTGTGCCCTGTGCGCTCTGCCCTCTCTCTCTCTCCCCTGTCGACGCTGCTCAGACCTTTGCTGTGCCGCTCGGTCGGGCTCTAGCCCGCCGCTGTCCCGGAAGGATCTGCACACTACCTGTTGCCAGCCCGTTTCGCTGGACCACCTTGACTGGAAAGCCAAGCTTGGCTCTCGACAGCCTCCCCCGCAATTCTCGAGTCTCTGCTGGATGACTGGGCGGTTGCCCGTGGTCAACGCCCGAGTCTCTGGCCTTGACCTCCAATCCACTGATCTCCAGGAACGAATCCCCGGGAGGTGATGCAGAGTTGCAGGTCGGTTCGAACCTGCCTCGTCGCCAATGTTGCGTCTGTGTATAATAAGACACAGACTGCGGAGAACAGTACAACAGGTGTTTACTGAACGTGGCTCACACTGCAACTGATCTGTACAGATTACTACTCAGTGCTATATACAGGTGTGGTCACTGCTGGTACTGCAGTATACATGAGCTGTAAAACATAGTTCCCCCCTTAAAGGTATATACATTACAGATGTCACAGCGGCAATTAGCGATGAAAAGATCTAGAGAGGGTAAGTGGCCAGGGGGAGGGGTCCAGGTAGAACGGGAATTCTGAAAGCGGAAGAAAGGGTCAGTCATGCGGGAGGAAGACTCCTGGCCAGAGAAGTGGGCATGGAAACGAAGGCGGTGGAAAAACAGCTCAACATCATGCCGAGCTCGAAATTCATTGAGGTGGGGGCGTAAGGGGATGAAGCTCAGGCCTTTGCTGAGGACTGATTGTTTGGGGTCAGAGAGGGGAAGGTCAGAGGGGATAGTGAAAATGCGGCAGTGGGTGAGATTGGGAGAAGGGGGTCAGAGGAAAGTGAAGGTGAAGAAGGTTCCGGAGGGGCGTTGCTGTCCAAGAGTTGATGAAGCTTGCGATCCTTGACATCGGAAAGGAAGAAAAAAAGTTTTTTGTTGAAGCGTCGGATGAGTCAAACGATGAAATGGAACTGTGGACCCGGACAGCTTTGAGATAGAGTGCGCCGGTGTTGCTGAAGAGAGAGGTTGAGAGTGTTCATGTGGCGTCGCATGGCATTGAGCGTGGATCTCAGGATGCGGCGAGAGCAGTAGTTCGAGGAACGATGAATATCCTGGAGATATTTGTAATCCTGGGTGGATCTGAAACATGAAGGGTGGAAGTTTAGTTGGAATCCACGTGGAATAAGTCGGAACTGGAGACAATTGCTGAGGAAAATGTTGTGGCTGTGAAACCGAGTCTTGGCAGATACCTGATCAAACACGAGAAGGGAAACTGAAAGTAATGAAGATGAACAAGGTTGAAGAGCCAAACAGAGGTCCCGTTGAAGAGAAGAGCAGAACTTCTTCAAGGTAGGCATTCCTAGAAGAGGTGTGGCAGTGAACCAAACACTAGTATGATAGCAAAATACTGCAGATGCTGGAAATCCGAAATAACAACAGAAAATGCTGGAAAAACTCAGCAGGCCAGGCAACATCCGTGGAGAGAAATTAGAGTTGACGTTTCGGGTCTCACCCTTTTTCAAAGCGGGAAAGGAAATGAAATAGATCGAAAGGCAGGGCTGGGAGAGAACAAAAGAAGTGAAGAGACATTAAGAGGTATTCAAAACAAGACGAGATGGTGATAGGACTAGTGGAGACAAAAGACGGCTCAGATTAGGTGTGAAATATTCTGGCAGAATGAGAGACAGCTGCCATGTGGGAGAGAGAAAAAAAAGGAAAGTGGGGGGGAAAGGGAAAAACCAAAACAAAGGGGTGGATAAAAAATATAAGTAAAAATGTAATAGGGGCCGAGGTTATGATCTGAAATTGTTGAATTCGATATTGAGTCCAGAAGGCTGTAAAATGCCTAATTGGAAGATGAGGTGCTGTTCCTCGAGTTTACGTTGAGCTTCCGTGGAACAATGCAAGAGGCCAAGGACGGTGAGGTCCGAGTGGGAATGGAGCGGTGAATTAAAATGACAGGCGACTGGAAGCTCAGGGTCACCCTTACGGACTGAACGGAGGTGTTCCACAAAGCGGTCACCCAATCTGCATTTAGTCTCCCCAATGTAGAGGAGACCACATCGTGAGCAGCGAATACAGTATACTAGATTGCAAGAAGTACAAGTAAATCGCTGTTTCACCTGGAAGAGGTGTTTGGGGCCCTAGACAGTGGGAAGGGGGGAGGTATAGGGGCAGGTGTTACATCTCCTGCGCTTGCATGGGAAGGTGCCGGGCGAAGGGGAAGGGGTGCTGGGGGTGATAGAGGAGTGGACTAGGGTGTCTCGGAGGGAGCAGTCCCTACGGAATGCTGAAAGGGGAGGGGATTTGGATACTGTTGAGGGGGATGACTTACCAGAGGAAGGCAGCAGCAGCCAACTTCCTGGCACCAGGGGTACTTCTGCTGCTCAGGAAGGGAGGAAAAAGAGTGGGAGAGCAATAGTGGCAGGGGGTTATCGTAAGGGGAACAGATAGGCGTTTCTGTGGACATAGACGTGACTCCAGGATGATTTGTTGCCTCCCTGGTGCCAGGGTCAAGGATGTCACTGAACAGCTGCAGGGCATTCTGAAGGGGGAGGGTGAACAGTCAGAGGTCGTGGTTCACATTGGGACCAACGATATGGTAGGAAGAGGGATGAGGTCCTGCAGCAAGAATTTAGGGAGCTAGGTAGCAGATTAAAGAGCAGGACCTCAAAGGTTGTAATCTCTGGATTACTCCCAGTGCCACGTGCTAGTGAGTATAGGAATAGGAGGATAGAGCAGATGAATGCGTGGCTAAAGAGTTGGTGCAGGAGGGAGGGCTTTAGTTTCCTGGATCACTGGGTCTGCTTCTGGGGAAGGTGGGACTTGTACAAGTCGGGCGGGTTGCACCTGAACCAGAACGGGACAAATATCCTTGCGGGGAGGTTTGCTAGCACTGTTGGGGGGGGGGGGGCGTGGTTTAAACTAACTTGGCAGGGGGATGGGATACAGAGTGGAGCTATAATAGGGGGTGATGTACAGCCAAATATGGAGGAAAAAATAAGTCAGACTGGAAGGCAGAGCAAATATGTAATGGCACAAGGGAGTAGGACAAGGCTGAATGGCATTTATTTTAATGCAAGGAGTCTTGCGAATAAGGTGGATGAACTGAAGTTGTTGATGAACACATGGGAGTATGATATTGTTGCTATCACGGAGACATGGTTGAGGGAGGGGCAAGACTGGCAGCTCAATATTCCAGAGTATAGAATCTTCAGGCAAGACAGAGGGGGGGGGGGTAAAAGAGGAGGGGGTGTCGCAATATTAATTAAGGAGTCAATTACTGCTGTAAGGAGGGATGATATATTAACAGGTTCCTCTAATGAGGCCATATGGGTAGAACTTAAAAACAAAAAGGGGGCAAGCACTTTGCTGGGAGTGTACTATAGGCCCCCAAACAGTCAGGGGGAGATAGAGGAACAGATATGTCGGCAAATCTCAGAGAAGTGTGCAAATAAGAGGGTAATAATAGTGGGGGATTTCAACTTCCCCAATATTAACTGGGATAGTCAGAGTGTAAAAGGCTTAGAGGGTGCAGAATTCTTAAAGTGCATCCAGGAGAGCTTTTTGAGCCAGCATGTAGAAAGTCCTACAAGAGAGGGGGCGGTACTGGACCTAATTCTAGGGAATGTGGCCGGGCAAGTGGTGGAAATGTTAGTAGGTGAGCACTTTGGTGACAGTGACCATAATTCGGTGAGATTTAAGGTAGTCATGGAAAAGGACAAGGATGGACCGGAAATAAAGGTTCTAAATTGGGGGAAGGCCGATTTTAATATGATAAGGCAGGATCTGGCCAATGTGGACTGGGAGCAGCTCCTTGAAGGAAAATCCACATCGGAGCAATGGGAGTCTTTCAGAAAGGAAATTGAGAGAGTACAATGGCAACATGTTCCCATAAAGGTCAAGGGTGGGACCAACAAGCCCAGGGAACCTTGGATGTCAAGGGATATATGAGAATGGATTAGGAAAAAAAGGGGGGCTTTTGGCAGATACAAAAGACTAAAGACAGAGGAAGCCCTAGAGGAGTATAAAAAGTGCAGGGGGATATTTAAAAAAGAAATTAGGAGAGCGAGGAGGGGCCATGAAATAACAGTGGTGAGCAAAATAAAGGAAAATCCTAAGGTGTTTTATAAGTATACTAGCTGGAGTGCCCGGTGGTGCCGAGGCTTTTTTAAGGGCATGTTGTTGTTGGAAGAGAGAGAGACAGCGACTGGGGGGAAGAGAGAGAGCGACTGGGGGGAAGAGAGAGAGCGACTGGGGGGAAGAGAGAGAGCGACTGGGGGGAAGAGAGAGAGCGACGGGGGGGAAGAGAGAGAGCGACTGGGGGGAAGAGAGAGAGCGACGGGGAGAAGAGAGAGTGACTGCGGGGGAAGAGAGAGAGCGACTGGGGGGAAGAGAGGGGAGCGACTGGGGGGAGGAGAGAGAGCGACTGGGGGGAGGAGAGAGAGCGACTGGGGGGAAGAGAAAGAGCGACTGGGGAAGAGAGAGAGCGACTGGGGGGAAGAGAGAGAGCGACTGGGGGGAAGAGAGAGAGCGACTGGGGGGAAGAGAGAGAGCAACTGGGGGGAAGAGAGAGCGACTGGGGGAAGAGAGAGAGCGACTGGGGGAGAAGAGAGAGAGAGAGACTGGGGGGAGAAGAGAGAGAGAGAGAGAGACTGGGGGAGAGAGAGAGAGACTGGGGGAGAGAGAGAGAGAGACTGTGGAGAGAGAGAGAGACTGGGGAGAGAGAGAGAGAGAGACTGGGGAGAGAGAGAGAGAGAGACTGGGGGGGAGAGAGAGAGAGAGAGACTGGGGGAGAGAGAGAGACTGGGGGAGAGAGAGAGAGAGACAGGGGGAGAGAGAGAGACTGGGAGAGAGAGAGAGAGAGAGATTGGGGGGAGAGGGAGAGAGAGAGACTGGGGGAGAGAGAGACTGGGGAGAGAGAGACTGGGGAGCGAGAGAGAGAGACTGGGGGAGAGAGAGAGAGAGCGACTGGGGGTGAGAGAGAGAGCGAGAGACTGGGGAGAGAGAGAGAGAGAGAGACTGGGGGGAGAGAGAGAGAGAGACTGGGGGAGAGAGAGAGAGAGAGACTGGGGAGAGAGAGAGAGAGACTGGGAGAGAGAGAGAGAGAGAGAGAGAGACTGGGGGAGAGAGAGAGAGAGAGAGAGAGACTGGGGGGGGAGAGAGAGAGAGACTGGGGGAGAGAGAGAGAGAGAGAGACTGGGGAGGAGAGAGAGAGAGAGAGAGAGACTGGGGGAGAGAGGAGAGACTGGGGGAGAGAGAGAGAGAGAGAGAGAGAGAGACTGGGGGAGAGAGAGAGAGAGAGACTGGGGGAGAGAGAGAGAGAGAGACTGGGGGAGAGAGAGACTGGGGAGCGAGAGAGAGACTGGGGAGAGAGAGAGAGAACGACTGGGGGCGAGAGAGAGTGAGAGACTGGGGGAAGAGAGAGAGCGACTGGGGGGAAGAGAGAGAGCGACTGGGGGGAAGAGAGAGAGCGACTGGGGGGAAGAGAGAGAGCAACTGGGGGAAGAGAGAGTGACTGGGGGGAAGAGAGGAGAGCGACTGGGGGGAGAAGAGAGAGAGAGAGACTGGGGGGAGAAGAGAGAGAGAGAGAGACTGGGGAGAGAGAGAGAGACTGGGGGAGAGAGAGAGAGAGACTGGGGGGAGAGAGAGAGAGGAGAGACTGGGGAGAGAGAGAGAGAGAGAGACTGGGGAGAGAGAGAGAGAGAGACTGGGGGGGAGAGAGAGAGAGACTGGGGGAGAGAGAGAGACTGGGGGAGAGAGAGAGAGAGACAGGGGGAGAGAGAGAGACTGGGAGAGAGAGAGAGAGAGACTGGGGAGAGGGAGAGAGAGAGACTGGGGGAGAGAGAGACTGGGGTGAGAGAGAGACTGGGGAGCGAGAGAGAGAGACTGGGGGAGAGAGAGAGAGAGCGACTGGGGGAGAGAGAGAGACTGGGGAGAGAGAGAGAGAGAGAGAGAGAGAGAGGACTGGGGGAGAGAGAGAGAGAGAGAGACTGGGGGAGAGAGAGAGAGAGAGACTGGGGGAGAGAGAGACTGGGGGAGCGAGAGAGAGACTGGGGAGAGAGAGAGAGAACGACTGGGGGCGAGAGAGAGTGAGAGACTGGGGGAAGAGAGAGAGCGACTGGGGGGGAAGAGAGAGAGCGACTGGGGGGAAGAGAGAGAGCGACTGGGGGAAGAGAGAGAGCAACTGGGGGGAAGAGAGAGTGACTGGGGGGAAGAGAGAGAGCGACTGGGGGAGAAGAGAGAGAGAGAGACTGGGGGGAGAGAGAGAGAGAGAGAGACTGGGGAGAGAGAGAGAGACTGGGGGGAGAGAGAGAGAGAGACTGGGGGAGAGAGAGAGAGAGAGAGACTGGGGAGAGAGAGAGAGAGAGAGACTGGGGAGAGAGAGAGAGAGAGACTGGGGGGGAGAGAGAGAGAGAGACTGGGGGAGAGAGAGAGACTGGGGGAGAGAGAGAGAGAGACAGGGGGAGAGAGAGAGACTGGGAGAGAGAGAGAGAGACTGGGGAGAGGGAGAGAGAGAGACTGGGGGAGAGAGAGACTGGGGAGAGAGAGACTGGGGAGCGAGAGAGAGACTGGGGGAGAGAGAGAGAGAGCGACTGGGGGTGAGAGAGAGAGCGAGAGACTGGGGAGAGAGAGAGAGAGAGACTGGGGGAGAGAGAGAGAGAGAGAGACTGGGGAGAGAGAGAGAGAGAGACTGGGGGAGAGAGAGAGAGAGACTGGGAGAGAGAGGAGAGAGAGAGAGAGACTGGGGGAGAGAGAGAGAGAGAGAGAGAGAGACTGGGGGGAGAGAGAGAGAGAGACTGGGGGAGAGAGAGAGACTGGGGGAGAGAGAGAGAGAGAGACTGGGGGGGAGAGAGAGACTGGGGAGAGAGAGAGAGAGACTGGGAGAGAGAATGAGAGAGACTGGGGGAGAGAGAGAGAGAGAGAGACTGGGGGGAGAGAGAGAGAGAGAGAGAGACTGGGGAGAGAGAGAGAGAGAGGACTGGGGGAGAGAGAGAGAGAGAGACTGGGGGAGGAGAGAGAGAGAGAGTCTGGGGGAGAGAGAGACTGGGGAGCGAGAGAGAGACTAGGGGAGAGAGAGAGAGAGCGACTGGGGGCGAGAGAGAGCGAGAGACTGGGGGCGAGAGAGAGCGAGAGACTGGGGGGCGAGAGAGAGCGAGAGACTGGGGGGAGAGAGAGAGAGAGAGACTGGGGTAGAGAGAGAGAGCGACTGGGGGCGAGAGAGAGCGAGAGACTGGGGGCGAGAGAGAGCGAGAGACTGGGGAAGAGAGAGAGAGAGACTGGGGTAGAGAGAGAGAGAGACTGGGGGAGAGAGAGAGAGAGACTGGGGGAGAGAGAGAGAGAGACTGGTGCGGGAGAGAGAGAGAGAGACTGGGGAGAGAGAGAGAGAGAGAGACTGGGAGAGAGAGAGGAGAGAGAGAGACTGGGGGAGAGAGAGAGACAGACTGGGGGAGAGAGAGAGACTGGGAGAGAGAGAGACTGCGGGAGAGAGAGAGAGAGACTGGGGGGGAGAGAGAGAGAGAGACTGGGGGGGAGAGAGAGAGAGAGAGAGAGAGACTGGGGGGAGAGAGAGAGAGAGAGACTGGGAGAGAGAGAGAGAGACTGGGGAAGAGAGAGAGAGAGACTGGGGGAGAGAGAGACAGAGAGAGACTGGGGGGGAGAGAGAGAGAGAGAGAGACTGGGGGAAAGATGAGAGAGAGAGACTGGGGGAGAGAGAGAGAGAGACTGGGGGAGATAGAGAGAGAGAGAGAGACTGGGGAGAGAGAGAGGACTGGGGGAGAGAGAGAGAGACTGGGGGGAGAGAGAGACTGGGGGGAGAGAGAGACAGGTGGAATCCCCGTACTTTAAAGAGGACACCTTCTCCAACATAGAGGGGAAATTATCCAATACCAGGCCCAGGGGAACGTGTTGAACTGTGGGGACCTCAATTCAAGAACTGGCGAAGAACCAGACTTCACCAATAATCAGGGAAACAATTACGTATTTGGGAATAACCACTTCGATATCCCTTCCCTTCCATACAGGCATAACTGCGACAAGCAGGCAAATACCAACGGAAAACAGCTCCTACAGCTCTGTCAAAGCCTGGGTCTGTACATTGTCAATGGTAGGTTCATAGGAGACCTCCTAGGAAGATCGACCTATTGCTCACCTCTTGGCTGCAGCACCGTAGACTATATGATTACAGATTTGGACCCATCCTCTTTCAGAGCATTCACAGTCAAACCACAAACAACACTGTCAGATCACAGTCAAATTATTATGTATCTTAAAAAGACAGAAACAAACAACATAGAAACAACAACCCAGTAAACTGTACAACACCAAAAAATCGTACAGATGGGCCAAAAACGACACGGGAAAAATACCAGAAAGCAATTAGCAATGAATCAACTCAAGCTCTCTGGGCACCTTTCTGGATGACATATACACTCACAATAAAGAAGGCGTAAACCAGGCAGTGAATAACCTAAACAATATTTTTGATAATTTCGGCAACAAGGTCAAACTTGAAAGCTCGCAAGAACAAACCCAAAACAAAAAACTATGAAAAATGGTTTGACCCAGGTTGCCATAACATGAGGAAAAAACTTAGAAAAATATCAAACCAAAAACACAGACATCCAGAAAACGAGGAATTACGCCTTACTTATTGCCAGACACTAACACAATACAGAAACACACTCAGAACCAAAAAAGAGCAATATATTAAGAACACACTCAGCTCCATTGAGGAATCCATTGATTCCAATTGTTTCTGGGACAACTGGAATACACTACACAAAAAACAACACGACGAATTGGCCATTCAAAATGGGGACACATGGGAAAACCACTTTGAAAATTTATACCAGAAAAACACACTAAGGCCAAAGCAACCACCAAATATGCAAAAAACTGGAAAAGCTCGAAATGGCCATAAAAGATAACCAAAACCCGCTAGACTCCATAATAACAGAAAAAGAACTTTTTGAAAAACTCAAGGACCTGCGACCAGAAAAGCTTGCGGGACAGACAGCATACTAAACGAGATGATTAAACACACAGACGATAAAATGAAACTGGCTATCCTAAAACTCTTCAACTTGGTTCTGAGTGTCGGTTACTTCCCTGATATCTGGAACAAAGGACTCATAACACCCATATACAAAAGTGGGGACAAAGTCGACCCAAATAACTATCGAGCATCTGTGTAAACAGTAACCTGGGAAGGTATTCTGTAGCATCATAAACAAAAGACTTATAAACTTCCTTGAGGAGCACAATGTCTTGAATAAAAGCCAAATTGGATTCCTGCCAAACTATAGAACATCAGATCATATCTTCACCCTACAGACCCTAATTGACAAACACGTTCACCATAACAAAAGCAAAATCTACGCATGCTTTGTAGATTTCCAGAAGGCTTTCGACTCCATCTGGCATGACGGTTTATTCCTGAAACTTATCGAAAGCAGGGTAGGGGGAAAAACATATGATGTAATTAAATCAATGTATACAAACAACAAACGTGCAGTTAAAATTGGAGACAAACAAACAAAATACTTCCCACAGGGGCCGGGGGTGACGCAGGGCTCGCCAATCTCACCGACACTCTTTAATATTTACATAAATGAATTGGCAAAACTACTTGAACAATCTACAGCACCCGGCCTCACCCTCAGACGACCTGGTTCTGCTGTCACCAACTAAGGAGGGTCTACAGCAGAACCTGGATCTGCTGGAATCGTACTGCCAGACTTGGGCCCTGACAATAAATCCCAAAAAACCAAAGTCCTTGTGTTCCAGCAAAGATCCAGACATCAGGGACCCAAAATAAATTTCACAATAGGAACAACCAAAATTGAACAAACCACTACTACACATACTTGGGCTTAAAAATCAGTTCTACGGGAAACTTCAAACTGGCTGTGAATGAACTGAAAGAGAAAGCAAGATGGGCTTTCTATGCATTAAAAAATCAATCCAAATAGAAATCCCAATTAGCATTTGGCTCAAAATTTTCAAATCAGTAATTGAACCAATTGCACTCTATGGCAGTGAGGTGTGGGACTGCTAACACAACAAGAATTTGCAAAATGGGGACAAACACCCAATTGAGATCCTACATGCAGAATTCTGTAAAAGTATCCTCCGGACTCAAAGGAAAACAGTAAACAATGCATGCAGGGCAGAACTAGGCCAATATCCATTAATAATCACTATCCAAAAAAGAGCCACCAAATTTTGGAAACACCTAGAAATGAGCAACCCCCAATGCTATCACTAGGACGCCCTGAAATGCCAAGAGATGACCATAAAGAAAAATACCCTCAGTCAACTAGTCCTGGGACTCAGTGAAGTAACTACTAACACTACTAACAATAACCAGCCCCAGGACAGTGACAGCGTAACACAAAGAATTCGACCCAACACAATCGTCGCTAAGCAAAAGGAAAAATATCTGACATATTGGGCAGAAACAACAAAAACCCCAAAGCAAACTCAATTGCTACTTGGCCCTAAACAGACAATACAACATAGCTGATTACCTGACCATGTAAAGGACAACAAACTGAGAAAAATCTTGACAATGTACAGACTTAGTGAACATAGCCTGGCGATCGAAAAAGGTAGACACAGGCAGACCCGGCTACCAAGAGAGGACAGGATATGCTCTCACTGCAGTCAGGGAATGGTGGAGACAGAGATGCACTTCCTCACAGCTTGTAGAAAATATCAGGGCATAAGGAGAATTTCTACCCAAATTTACAAAAATATGCCCGGAAATTCAGAAATTTGAATGACGACCAAAAACTCCCATACCTACTCGGGGAAGAGAGAAATTGCGT
>NC_140992.1:95844498-95960168 GCF_052327205.1 Somniosus microcephalus | reverse complement strand
TGTGAGAGAGAGATTGGGAGTGAGAGAGAGAGATTGGGAGTGTGAGAGAGCGAGAGATTGGGAGTGTGTGAGAGAGAGAGATTCGGAGTGTGAGAGAGAGATTGGGAGTGTGAGAGAGAGACTGGGAGTGTGAGAGAGATTGGGAGTGTGAGAGAGAGACTGGGAGTGTGAGAGAGAGAGAGATTGGGAGTGAGAGAGAGAGAGAGATTGGGAGTGTGTGAGAGAGAGATTGGGAGTGTGTGAGAGAGAGATTGGGAGTGTGAGAGAGAGAGAGATTGGGAGTGTGTGAGAGAGAGAGATTGGGAGTGGGTGAGAGAGAGAGATTGGGAGTGTGAGAGAGAGATTGGGAGTGTGAGAGAGAGAGATTGGGAGTGTGTGAGAGAGAGAGATTGGGAGTGTGTGAGAGAGAGATTGGGAGTGTGAGAGAGAGAGAGATTGGGAGTGTGTGAGAGAGAGATTGGGAGTGTGTGTGAGAGAGAGATTGGGAGTGTGTGAGAGAGAGAGATTGGGAGTGAGAGAGAGAGAGATTGGGAGTGAGAGAGATTGGGAGTGTGAGAGAGATTGGGAGTGTGAGAGAGAGAGATTGGGAGTGAGAGAGAGAGATTGGGAGTGAGAGAGAGATTGGGAGTGTGAGAGAGAGAGATTGGGAGTGTGAGAGAGAGAGAGATTGGGAGTGAGAAAGAGATTGGGAGTGTGAGAGAGAGAGAGATTGGGAGTGTGAGAGAGAGAGATTGGGAGTGTGAGAGAGAGAGAGATTGGGAGCGTGAGAGAGAGAGAGATTGGGAGCGTGAGAGACAGAGAGAGATTGGGAGTGTGAGAGAGAGAGATTGGGAGTGTGAGAGAGAGAGATTGGGAGTGTGAGAGAGAGAGATTGACCTCTGAATAGTAAAGACCTGTTAAAAGTTATTCTTGTTGTCTGTGTCCAGTGATTGATCCTAAGCATAACTGGGACACACAGACTCAACAGTTTACGTTTTGGGTAAAGATCCTGCCATGCTTTATTTCTGGGCATGTTTTCAACCATAAGTCATTAAAGACCTACCACTATATCCACCTATTTACTTCTGATCACAGTTACTTCAAAACTGAGAAACGTGTTAAGAAACTACACATACGATCAGTTCAGTTTCTCTGCTGATCTTTTTTCGGGGGCATTCACTGATAGTTTCCTTTAACTGATCTATGGAAACCCTGTATTGATCTGCAATGATATAGTTGAGTCTAATGAAGACAATAAAGGTCTGAAGAAGAATATTCTTGGCTTCATGTTTGTAAATGATTTATATTAGATTTGGTCTGTGATACTCAGAGACTAGAGGTAGCCTTGTTCCAAAGAATCTCACATTCCTGGGTGCACAATCTTAAATTGAAATGAACAAGCTCAACAACCAAATTCAGACTTTCATGCACCTTAAAAATATTGATCCCTGCAATGGGTTATGAATTCAGAAAGTGCCACATTGTATGTGATATTCCCAGGTCGCAAGCCAAAGGATTCACATAGTTTAAATCATTTCAAAACCAAAAACATGACTGTAGGAACAGAGGTTCCTATCGAAAAGACTGAGTTCGACTCAGGCGATCAAAACAATGAACTTTAATGGAACAAAACAGGTTTTAACTAGAAACTGCTGGAATACATCGAATACAGGTCTGCTCTCTTTGAAGGCTCCACGAGGACTGATCCTCTGGTCTGAAAGCTGACGTCATCACGTTCTTCCCACCATTGGGGAATCACGTGATTAACGGCATGACATCATCACGTTGAAACCGCGCTGTAAAGGTAACTAGACATTGTACAGTCAAACAGTGTAATTAAAGGTACAGACACAGACAGTAACTACATTGCTGTTAAAGGAATTATGTACAACCGCTCTGAGTCCTTTTGTGGCTCCGCCACATGCGTTCCCCCAGAATTGTCTTTAACAGAAAAAGTGAGACGAGGGGGAGGTCTGACAAGTCTGAGTGACTTCGATAACCTGGCAGAGGAAGTTGATGACTGGTGGTCGAGTTGGCAGGCGATTGTGGTTGAGCAGGCGCGGCGAGCGTGGTCGAGTTGGCGGGCAGCTTTGGTTGATCTGTCACGGCGGCTGCGGGCAGTCGGCCACGTTTCGGCGGTTGAGCGACAACGACTGGGCTGTCCAGGTCCAGGTGAGCCGGCTTCAATCGGTCCACCGAAAAGTGATCTGACTTTCCTCTGATGTCGACCGAAAAGGATTTGTCTCCTGGTTCGATGACGCGGAAAGGACCAGTGTAAGGGGGCTTGAGCGGATCCCGGTGAGCGTCGTGGCGGATGAATACATACTCAGCATTCTTCAGTTCCGCTGGCACGTGGGAGTTCTGTAAGCCGTGATTTGATGTAGGCACCGGAGCAAAGCATCTGGCCGCTTCCTGGTGGCTAACGAGTTGCTGGGAGGCGGACCATGGCTCTGTGGGAGAAGGGAGGAAATCCCCTGGTACTCGGAGAGGTTGGCCGTAGACGAGTTCAGCTGAGGACGATTGCAGGTCTTCTTTGGGCGCCGTACGAAGACCCAAAAGGACCCATGGAAGTCTGCCCACCCATCCTGCACCTTGAAGACTGGCCCGAAGGGCGGCTTTAAGCGACCTGTGGATGATAGGCGGTGGTGCGATGAAGTTTGTTGCTGAGCCCCTGAGCTACAGTGTTCCAAAGCTCCGAGGAAAATTGTGGCCCACGGTCGGAAGAGATGTCCGCCAGTACCCCGAAACGGGCAACCCAACAGGAGATGAAAGCTCTAGCGATGTCTGCCGAAGTGGTGGAAACCAAAGGAATTGCCTCTGGCCACCTAGTGGTGCGGTCCACCATGGTGAGGAGATGAGTATAACCCTGAGAAGGCGGAAGCGGCCCCACAAGGGCCACATGCACGTGGTCGAAACGACGCTCCGGAACAACGAACGTAGCCACTGGAGCTTTAACATGACGCTGGACCTTGGCCTTCTGGCAGACTACGCAGGTATTAGCCCAGTCACGGACATCGAGGTGCATACCTTTCCAGATGAACTTCGCCGACATAAGCCATTGTGAAGCCTTCATCCCAGGGTGCGACATCCCGTGTATGGCATCAAACACCTTCCGGCGCCATGCGACCGGCACGATAGGTCGGGGAATGCCCATGGAGACGTCGCAAAGGAGCGTGGTGCCTGTGGCCTGGAAAGTGACATCGGTCGCTTGGAAACTAGAGGGGACGGTTCTGTATGATTGGACCTCAGAGTCCGAGGCCTGATCTGCAGCCATGAGGGCGTAGTCGATCCCCAGGTGAACTGCGTGGACCGTCGCACGGGAGAGGCAATCCGCCACCAGGTTGTCCTTACCAGACACATGTTGAATGTCCGTGGTAAATTCGGAAATAAATGTCAAGTGTTGTTGTTGACGAGCGGACCACGGTCTTGGCCATGGCGAACGTTAGAGGCTTGTGGTCGACAAAAGCCATGAAGGGACGTCCTTCCAATAAGAACCGGAAATGGCAAATGGCTAGGAAAAGGGCCAGTAGCTCCCGATCGAAGGTGCTGTATTTTTTTTCATTTTTCCGCAGTTGACGGCTGAAAAACACCAGCAGTTGCCACGTGTCGTTGACCCACTGCTCTTGCACTGCACCGATGGTGTAGTCTGACGCGTCCGTGGTAAGGGCGATGGTGGCACCTGGAAGTGGGTGCGCCAGCATGGTTGCGTTGGCCAAAGTGCTCTTGGTGTTGACGAACGCTTGGTCCATCTCAGCTGTCCAGCTGATTGGATCCTTACCGGACTTGCCCTTGAGGGCCCCGTACAAGGGTTGCATAAGCTGAGCTGCCTTAGGGACAAAACGGTGATAGAAGTTGACCATCCCCAGGAACTCTTGCAAGGCCTTGACGGTTGGCGGGCGCGGGAAAGAGGTAACCGCTTCCACCTTCGTCATTAAGGGGACGGTGCCATCCGATGTTATGGGGTGTCCCAAGAAATCGATCTGCTGCAGGCCGAACTGGCACTTGGCCGGGTTGATGATTAAACCGTGCTGGCTGAGGTGCATAAAGAGGGCACGCAAATGGGAGATGTGCTCTTCCTTGCTAGCACTGGTGATGAGAATGTCGTCAAGGTAGACGAAGATGAAGCGTAGGCCTCGGAGCACGGAGTCCATTAAGTGCTGGAACGACTGTGCCGCATTCTTCAAGCCAAACGGCATCCACAGGAACTCAAAGAGGCTGAAAGGGGTGATGACTGCGGTTTTCGGGACATCTTGCGGGTGCACGGGAACCTGGTGATACCCCCGGACGAAGTCAACTTTAGAAAAGATAGAATTTCCCGCCAAATGGGCCGAGAAATCCTGAATATGTGGAATCGGGTACCGATCAGGAGTGGTGGCGTCATTCAGGCGTCAGTAGTCACCACATGGCTGCCAGCCGCTGCCCGGTTTCAGAACAATGTGGAGAGGCAAAGACCAGGGACTATTGGATCGGCGAATGATCCCAAGCTGCTCCATCATGTCGAACTCTGCTTTCGCAGCTGCGAGCTTGCCGGGTTCGAGCCTTCTAGCCCGCGCACAAACCGGGGAGCCAGTAGTGGTAATATGATGTTCAACACCATGCTTCGTGGCCGAGGAGGAGAAAGTGGGCCTTGTCAGCTCCGGAAACTCTCCGAGGATCCGAGTGAAGTCATCCGGAGGAGGGAAGGCACAGGCAATAGAGCGTGCCACGGTGGTACCGTGGTAGCACGGAATCGAGTGGAAGGTGGCCGCGTTGATCAACCGGCGGTGCCAGACATCGACGAGGAGGCTGTTGGCACACAGAAAATCCGCCCCTAGGATGGCCTGTGAGACTGTGGCCGTGACGAATTCCCAACAGAAGCGCTGACGGCCGAAACAGACTTGGACCCGCCGCTTTCGAAAAGTTCGAATTGCTGCGCCATTAGCCGCTACGAGGGAAAAACCGTGGTTCCCAGCCTGCATATCGAGTTTCGACGCAGGTAGAATGCTACACTGCGCCCCGGTGTCACAAAGGAAACGTCAACCCGATAGGGAATCTGTGATATAAAGAAGTTTCCCCGTAGATCCAATGGCCATCGCAACTGCGGAGTGCCCGTTAGACGCGGTCCTCCTTCGCCAGGAACGCCGCAGGAGCTTTGGTTTTTTTTGGGGTGAAAAACTGCAGGGGGAGCGGCAGCATCGTGCTTTCGTGCCAAAACGGGCGTGGTAGGAGCACCAGCCCACTGCAGGAGGAGCTGGAACTGCATCTGTGGGGGATGGGCGCCTCGTGGCCGCGCAGCACTGCTGGGTTACAGTGAAAATCTTATCGGCTTTGGCAGCAAGCTCGGCGCAGTCTGTAATGTCGGATCTGGCTAGGGCAGCCTGTACCTGCTCCGGCATTTGGTAGAGGAAAAGCTCCTGGAAGAGGAAGCATTCCGGTTCGGCACCCAAGAGCGTGAGCATTTGGGTCATGAGCTCGAACGGTTTGGAGTCCCCGAGGCCAAGCATCGCGATGAGCCGGCGAGCGCGCTCTGACTTCGAGAGCCCGAAGACCTGAGCAACCGCGCCTTAATCGCATCATACTTGCTGTCAGTAGGAGGACTACCGAGGTGGCTGATGACCCGTGAGGCAGTTGCGCTGTCGAGGGCGGAGACCACGTAATAATAACGGGTCTGATCCGCGACGATGTTCCTGATGGTGAACTGGGCTTCAGCCTGGATAAACCAGGCATCTGGTTGTTGCTCCCAGAACTATGGCAGTTTCAGAGTCACGGCGTTCGTGTCAATGATGAATCTTCCACGAAAATTGTTCGTAGAGGTCGGGGTCACCAATGTAGGAACGGAGGTTCCTATCAAAAAGACTGAGTTCGACTCAGGCAATCAAAACAATGAACTTTAATGGAACAAAACAGGTTTTAACTAGAAACTGCTGGAATACATCGAATACAGGTCTGCTCTCTTTGAAGGCTCCACGAGGACTGATCCTCTGGTCTGAAGGCTGACGTCATGACGCATCACATTCTTCCCGTCATTGGGGAATCACGTGACTAATGGCATGGCGTCATCACGTTGAAACCGCGCTGTAAAGGTAACTAGACATTGTACAGTCAAACAGTGTGATTAAAGGTACAGACACAGACAGTAACTACATTGCTGTTAAAGGAATTATGTACAACCGCTCTGAGTCCTTTGGTGGCTCCGCCACAGCTCAAAATATCACATTCACACACACTTTCACACAGACTGAAATTCCAGCAGCCTTTTCCTTTTAAAATAAAAACAGAAAATGGTGGAAACACAAGCAAATCATGCAACATCTGCTTTTGCCTTCTTTTCCCTCAACATTTTTAATGCTTGCTTCTTTCTCTTTTTCCTGACCTTTTTGTTACACCTCAAGTGTCCAAGCCAAGGTTTTTCATGCAACTTTTTCATAGCCTTTGTCTGCTATGAAAGGACTGACGTTAACCTCTCCTCCTCCTCGTTCCCCAGGAGGCTTTCCATCACAAATGCTCTTTGTCTAGGCCGACATCCTAGGGTTCTAAAAGAGGTGGCTGAAGAGATAGTGGATGCATTGGTTTTGATCTTCCAAAATTCCCTAGATTCTAGAATGGTCCCAGTGGATTGGAAGGTCGCAAATGTAACACCGCTATTCAAGAAAGGAGGGAGAGAAAAAACAGGGAACTACAGGCCAGTTAGCCTGACATCAGTTGTCGGGAAAATGCTGGAATCCATTGTTAAGGAAGTGGTATCAGGGCACTTAGAAAATCATATTGGCCCAGTAATTCCGTTCCAAATGCATGAGTACGGTCGGGGTACTCACGCGTCTGGCCGGAGGAAATGCCGGTTTTCAGCATGCACAGCGCATGCGGAGAAAACCGGCATTTCCTGTCCTCTGAACAAAGGGGTTCAGAGGCACAGCACGTGCGAATGCACAGGCAGCACATGCGCAGTGAACTTCGTCGATTTCATTCATGGATTCAGTGTGGTTAAGTCCTTACAACTTACACATGAAAAAAGCATGTGTAAAATTGCTCCAGAGGCTGTGGAGGAAGATATATTTTATCGTGGAGCTTCTGAAAGGCAATATGTTTGTTTGGGAAAGGGAGGAAAGTTATTTTAAGAAATGATGAGGTAAGTTTTAAAGTTTAATTTTTTTTTTTTAAACGGGTTTTCAGTACTGTAGGTAGAAGGAGCAATTGTGGCTGTGTGAATTGAATTTGCTGTGTTTATTAAATGTGAAAATGACTGTTCTAAAATGAGTAATGTAACATTTCCAACATTTTTAAGAAAGAAACTTTTCATCAGTAATATATTCTTTTAAGTAATTATGTATGTATGTCCGTATATATTCCTTTACGTATATGTATATATTCCTTTACTTATGTGTATGAATGTACGTATTTAATTATGATTTTCCAATAAGTTACTTTCTCTGAAAGTCATAATTAAATACATACATTCATACACAAAAGTAAAGGAATATATACATACATATACGCAAAGGAATATATACAAACATACATACATAATTACTTAAAAGAATATATTACTGATGAAAAGTTTCTTTCTTAAAAATGTTGGAGTCATTTTCACATTTAATAAACACAGCACGGTGGCATAGTGGTTAGCACTGTTGCCTCACAGCGCCAGAGACCCGGGTTCGAATCCGGCCTCAGGCGACTGTCTGTGTGGAGTTTGCACATTCTCCCCGTGTTTGCGTGGGTTTTCTCCGGGTGCTCCGGTTTCCTCCCACAGTCCAAAGATGTGCAGGTTAGGTTGATTGGCTATGATAAATTGACCCTTAGTGTTAGGGGGATTAAATACGTGGGGTTACAGGGATAGGGTGGGACATGTGTTGGTGTAGGGATTACGGGGATCGGGTGGGATATGTGTCGGTGCAGGCTCGATGGGCCGAAATGGCCTCTATCTGCACTGTGGGGTTTCTGTGATTCTGTGAAACCGGTGAATTTTACTGCGGACGCGCTGCCTGTGCAGTCGCACGCGTTCTGCCTCTGAACCCCTTCGTTCAGAGGACAGGAAATGCCGGTTTTCCCCGCATGCGCTGTGCATGCTGAAAACCGGCATTTCCTCCGGCCAGACGCGTGAGTACCCCGACCGTACTCACGCGTTTGGAACGGAATTACTGGGCCAACATTTTACATGTCAATAAAATGAAAAATTTAACAATTGCACGATTTGCCCCCTCACATCTGCGACTGAGGGTCCAAGGAGGTGCATTGTGCAAGAGGTCGTCGTCGTACGTATCCTCACACTGTTTCCTTTCGGGAACTGTATGAAGTGGTGGAAGGATTTCTGGCCACGTTAACGCTCCTTCCGTGACCATAACCATCTTCATACCAGCCATTAGGGTGGTTAGTCCTCTGGCGTGAGGGTTTTACGGGCTCCCACAACCCATCTGAGGGGGGGGGCCACCCACACCCGTGGACGCAAGTATCCCGCTGGATGTCCACCCAGAATTTATAGTTGGAGCTCCGACTCCACTTGCCGGGACTGTCTGGAGTGGGGTTCAAAACCCTACTCCTTCTGGCCCAGCGGCGGGGATGCTTACCGCTACGCAAAAGGCCCACTCCGCGCAAAAGGTGACACCTATACGTTTCCTGCACCTTTTCCCTCCCCGTGACTGGAGCCCTATGCTGCCACTTGAAAGACCAAGCTATCATCTGTCCTTTTTGCGGCGCCTTTGATTTCTCATTACCAATGATGAGCAGGCGCTGCACCTCCACCTCGTTGAGGAGATTGCTGAGGTCATCATCAGTTCAATTGTGAGTTCTTATAATGCTGTGAATTGTGCTCATTCCAGCCATTTCACATTGCTAATCGGAGTGGGCCTTTGGCGTAGCGGTAGGATCCCCGCCGCTGGGCCAGACGGGGTAGGGTTTCAAACCCCGCTCCAGACAGTCCCGGCAAGTGGAGTCGGAGCTCCGGCTCTAAATTCTGGGTTGACATCCAGTGGGATATTTGCGTCCGTGGATGTGGGTGGCCCCCCCTCCTCGTATAGCTTGTGGGAGCCCGTAAAACCCTCCCGCCATAGGACTAACCACCCTAATGGCTGGTTCAAAGATGGTTACGGTCACGGAATGAGCGTTAATCACGGCCATAAATCCTTCCACCACTTCATACAGTTCCCCAAAGGGAACAGTGTGAAGGCACGTATGACGACGACGTTGCTAAATAAATAAATGGAATGAAAAAAATTCTTTCAGGGCTTTTAAAAGTCTTTAAATTGCTTTAATTCTGTTTAAATCTACTTCAGATTCTTCAAAATTATGTAAACGTTTTAAAAAGTTTATAAAAGTTACCAAAAGCTTCATAAAAATACCAAAAACCTATTTGAAATGCTGCTCTGCATGTAAAAATGCTTTTCAGCTTGTGAGAAACATTGGGGGCGTGTCCTATTAAACTGAGACCTCAAGGGGCGTGTCTCACTTGCACTGCGCGCTACAGGCTTCGCGCTGGCTGCACTCCTGGGCGGCGTGACGTCAGAAGCTGCCCGGGTTTCTTCTCTTTCAAACAGGAATTCCAGGCGTCCCTGGAGGTGAACGGCAGGCGCGTCGGGTAAGTGCAGATCGGGGGCTTGCACGCGCGGCAAGCTCCCGACCCAAATTTCTGCCCCAACATGATTAGGCAAAGTCAACATGGATTTATGAACGAGAAATCGCGTTTGACAAATTTATTAGAGTTTTTTGTGGATGTAACTAGCAGGGTAGATAAAGGGATGTAGTACATTTGGATTTCCAAAAGGCATTTGATAAGGTGCCACATAAAAGCTTATTACACAAGATTAGGGCTCATGGGGTTGGGGGTAACATAATAGCATGGATAGAGGATTGGTTAACGGACAGAAAACAGAGAGTAGGGATAAACGGATCTATTTCAGGTTGGCAGGCTGTAACTAGTGGGGTGCCGCAAGGATCAGTGTTGGGGCCTCAGTTATTTACAATCTATATTAATGAACTAGATGAAGGGACCGAGTGTAATGTATCCAAATTTGCTGATGATACAAAGCTAAGTGGGACAGTAAGTTGTGAGGAGAACACAAAGGCCGTGATTTTATCATTGGTGGCGGGGTGGGTGCGGGTCAGGTGGTCGGCGGGTCCGGGTCCCGGTCCCGTCTCTGCTTTCAGCCGGTAAAAATTTGCAATTTTGCCCTAATTGGGCAATTGATTCCCTGCGTGTGCGCTCCCCTGGCCAATTACTATTTTGGGTCTGGAACTCGCCTCTGCTGATGTCTGTGAGCCAGCTGCAATTAAGGGGCCTGATGTAAGAAAACCACTAGGCACTTGGTCTGAGTATTAAACAAGGCTTTAATCAACTGTTTTTCATCATGGAGATCTAGTTGTGTCCTTCACTAGTTCCTGTTAAAGAATGTCCTGAGCAAGCTGGGCCCATGCCGGAGTCTTTATACTCTCCCTAGACAGCGCCACCAGCAGGCCGCCCAGTATTATTTCATAAGTGTTTTCCACATATGAATGACAAGATTCATGTCAGGGCCCATGCAGCCTTGGATCATTCTCTCATTTTTTGCTTCTGGATTGTCTACTCTGCTGACTACTGCTGACATGGCAACCTCAAGAGCGAAGGCCTCACCGTGATTTGCTGATGACTCCCTCCATGATCTTGTGGAGGGAGTCAAAGGTCAAAAGGAGGTAATCTTTCCATCCTCTGGGAGGAAGAAGCCACTACAGCAGACCAAAGCTGTGTGGCTGCAAATTGTACAGGAGGTCAGCTCGAGATCGATGTGCAGTTGAACCTGGTTGCAGTGCCAAAATAGGTTCAATGACCTGGTCTGCTCAGGGAAAGTGAGTATAACATCACCATTACCCTCAATCTGTTCCCCATCTCCTCTCAGCACCAGCACTCTGCATTGTCAACCTACTCCTCCATATCCCCCTTTACCCTTACATCCCTTGCACCCTTAACCATCCCTCTCTATGTACACAATCACTTAACTATTCGACTATGCTGCCCTCACACTCGCTATCACTGTTATGCAATGCCAACAACTAACAACGCACAGGGAGGGCCCTTGGTATTGACACCTCACTCCATTTTTGTCGCCTTCTAAGCATCTATGCTATGGCTTCTTTACACTCACTCCATCATTCTCACTCAAACTCCACTTGTGTCCCTCATTGCAGGAAAAGAGATCCCACAATAAAAGGGAGAGGGCTAGGACAGGAAGAGGGCCGCCTTCAATTTCCCATTTGACCAACGCTGAGGGGGCTGCCCTCGAAATAATCGGAGGTGATGAGGATCTGGAAGTGGGGGAAGGTCAGACGGGTGCAGCAGAGCAAGCTGGTGACAGAATAGATTTGCATCTCATTTACATTGCATGAGTGACTCATATGGCATCTGATGCTCATACAGATTGACTTTTGATGATCTAGAGGAATGGTGCAAGGGGGAGGGATTCAAATTCCTGGGACATTGGAACCGGTTATGAGGGAGGTGGGACCAGCACAAACTGGACGGTTTGCACCTGGGCGGAACCGGAACCGAAGTCCATGGGGAAGTGTTTGCTCGTGCTGTTGGGGAGGGTTTAAACTAAAATGGCAGGGGGTTGGGAACCTGTGCAGGGAGACAGAGGAAAGGGAAGCAAGGATAGAAACAAAAGACAGGAAGGAGAAATGTGTAAATCAAACAGGGCCACAGTAAATTCTAATTCTAAAAGGACTAAGGGGGAAAAATTCAGTTGGTAGCGCCACCCGTTAGTGCCTTAAGAGGGCACTAAGTGGGCGCAAACCAACTAGCGCCCGGGCATAGCGATATCTGCGCCTCTCGCGAAATTGACCGGACATTTTGCGGTGGCGCTAAACAATACCGCCCGATCTCCTGCGCACGCAGATCTTGACATCATTCGAGAGTGCAACGCCCTTGGGGCGCCCCGGACCGGAAATTCAGTGGCACCCCCCTCCTTTCCGCCTGGCGCTACCAGTGACAGGTTGACTGGAACGCTTCCCAGTCGCTGTGGGGCTGGGGGGGCGCTATTTAAAGAGGGCCTCTTCCTGGCTTTTGTGTGGTAGCCATTTTTGCACCACTCGTTCTGAGAGAGAGATTTGCAGAGAGACAAAGAGAGAAAGAGAGACTTCTGCATTGAGTTAATGCTGTCTGAGGTAGTTTTGGCTTCTGACCATAACTTTGCAGGTACTTTGCTTTTTGACCTTCATAACTTTGATTGCCCAGATTCTATGGGGGCTGCAATGAATGGGAACGTTTTCCTTCTCCATCACATTCGGAGGGCACAGAGATGCAGAGAGAGAGTGGCAATCATGGCCAGATGGAGGAGGGCCAACAGGCCTCGGTACAGGAAACCTTACCCTCCCAGGGTTTTTCGCCAACATTTCTCCTACATTAATATGTCTGAGGAGCAGTGTTTGCGAAGGCTGCGATTCAGCAAGAGGTGGTCACTGAGCTCTGCCACCTGCTTCAGCCAGATCTGCAGCCTCAACTGAGGAGCAGGACATTTCTGTCAGTGGCAGTGAAGATAACAGTGGCTCTCAACTTTTATGCCACCGGCTCATTTCAATCAGCTACTGGGGACATCGCCAATATTTCCCAGTTCGTGGTGCATTGCTGCATCCGTCAGGTAACAAATGCCCTCTTTAAAAGGAGATGAGAGTACTTCTCTTTCCCCATGACCCCGGCCAAGCAGCAAGAATGCGCAACGGGCTTTGCGATGATAGCGGGCTTCCCCATGGTGCAGGGCGCCATTGACTGCACCCATGTGGCTTTGCGGGCGCCGCAAGAGAATGCCGAGGATTTCCGCAACCGAAAGGGCTTTCATTCCTTAAACATCAGTTGGTCTGTGACCACAGACAGCTGATACTCGCTGCCAATGCCCACTTTCCAGGCAGCAGCCACGATGCCTTCATCCTGCACCAGACTTCTGTGGCAGACCTTTTCCAGGCACAATAACACACAGGAGGTTGGCTTCTCGGGGGCAAGGGATATCCTCTGTGCACCTGGCTGATGACACTGCTCCGTTCGCCCAGCACCCCTGCTGAGCTACAATACAATGAGAGCCATCAAGCTACCAGGAACATCGTTGAGCACACAGTCGGTGTGCTCAAGCAACGGTTCTGCTGTCTGGACCATTCCGGAGGAGCCCTGCAGTACTCGCCTGAGGATGAGGGGACGGACATATGAGGAGAGGTTGAGTAGATTGGGACTCTACTCATTGGAGTTCAGAAGAATGAGAGGCGATCTTATTGAAACATATAAGATTGTGAAGGGGTTGGATCGGGTGGATGCGGGGAGGATGTTCCCGATGATGGGTGAAACTAGAACTAGGGGGCATAGTCTTAGAATAAGGGGCTGCTCTTTCAAAACTGAGATGAGGAGGAACTACTTCACTCAGAGGGTGGTAGGTCCATGGAATATGCTGCCCCAAAAAGCTGTAGAAGCAACATCATTACATAAATTTAAAACAGAAATAGACAGTTTCCTAGGAGTAAAGGGAATAAAGGGTTATGGGGAGCAGGCAGGAATTTGGACATGAGTCTAGGTTCGGATCGGTCATGGCCCTGTGGGTAGCGGAGCAGGCCCAGGGGCCGTGTAGCCTGATCCTGCTCCTATTTTGTGTGTCTAATTCTGTTAGATTCAGGAGATGGTTCTGTGATAGTAGATTGGCGGTTAGGATCAGATCAGCCATGATCTTATTGAATGGCGGAGCAGGCTCGAGGGGCCGATTGGCCTACTCCTGCTCCTATTTCTTATGTTCTTATGTTCTTATGAGTGAGTCTCCCATTTCGTTGTTGTGTGCTGCATGCTGCATAACCTTGCAATCCTCAGGACCCAGCCAATGCCACCAGACATTGGAGCACCAGCAGAGGAGGAGGAGGAGGAGGAAGAGGAGGAAGATGAGGAGGATAATCATCAGCAGCACCAAGGCGGGAGGGAGGCACCAAGTGGAAGGGCCGTCCGTCAAAGGCTCATAGCAAGTCGCTTCTAGGCCCCCTCTGAGGGAATGGCTTCTGCCATTCAAACAACCTGAATGAAACCATCCCGCAGCCCCTAGGCCGGTCAAGGCAACAATGAGTGCAAAGACCAAACATGTACATTTTGAATACAGACACTTCTTTATTTCACAAACTGTGTCTCATTTCCGCATGACAAAGTAATAGAAAGAAACACAAAAAAAGCAGACATTCACATAACTGGCTCTCACAAACTGGAGACAATGTCCAAAACAGTAACAAAAATTTGACCACGAACCTCGGCCTTCAATAAAACAATGAAAAACATTTTGCCACACCTCCTACTTTTTGCCCTTCGAGGGTGATCTGCTTCCCTTGCGAAATTCCCCCCTTCCCACCCTGCAGCTCCTCCGTAATGGGACCCCAGTGGCTGGAGCAAGGCTGGGGGAAGGCTGCTGAGTGTCAGAAACTGAGACTGCAGATGCCTTGAGGGACGACCTGGACCAGCTCTGAGCCTGGAGGGCCTGGCTGCTGATTGCAGCAACTTTGCATGGGCAGCAGCAGTCTGTCCTACAGGTGGTGGCAACTGCAGTGGAGAAGTGCCAGTGGTGGCAGCAGGAATCCTGTCATCTTGAGAGAGGACAGCAACTCCCTGCCCCACTGGCACTCCCACGGGGCAGCACTTCAGCATCTGGAGCAATCTGATGGAGCACAGATTGCTGGCCTGCTGCGGCGCAGTGAGAGTCCCGGGGAAATCTGCCCGATCAAGCGAGGGTGGCAGCAGTCAGTGCTCGCGTGGCCTCAATCTGCATCTGCATGAGACCAGCCACTGACTGCATTGCAGCACTTAGCATTCGTGTGGCAGCCGCCTGTGCTACAGCGAAGTGCTCCACACTCCTTGCCAGTGATTCAATGGATTCGGCCATCCTTGCCACTGCAGCCATGAGCTCAGTGTGCCTTTGCTCCGCCTGGGCGCTCATTTTAGCGAGGACCAGCTCCTCGTCTGTGTCCAGTGCAGCAGGACTCGAGGCCATACTCTCCCTCCGGGGAGAAGGCCCACAAGCTTCCCTACCCCCCTCGCATTGCTGCAGCCCGCTGGGTCCTGGAGCTTCACCCTCATCAGACCATTCCCCCCTGCTCCCCTTCAGGGAAGGCGTGTCCCCAGTATGGGCATGGGCTGCCTCGGTAGAGGGTGGCGCTGATGGTCTGGCTTCCTCTTCTCGCCTTCAGCTTCACTCTCACTGGCAGCTTGAGGGCCCGTCTCCTCACCTGGTGAATCACCATCTGAAAGCAGGGAGGTACAAGAGTGGCTTTAGCGTGAGGACAGGGTGGCAGCAAGGGAGGCATGAGTGCAGCGATTTAGTGATTTGGATTGAAAGTGTCATAGGCTGCTGTTGTGAGGAACAAGTGGAAGGAGAGAGGACAAAAAAGTGATGACCTTACCATTGCTGTCCAGAACGGGGCCGGCGTCTCCAGTGGCGATGGGACCAATCACCTGGCTTGCCACAATCCTGTGGACGCGCTGCTCAAGATCGCTGAGGGCTTGAAGGTGAGGCCGCCCTCCACCAGTCCATTGCTGCTGTCTCCTATTATGCAAGAAAAAGGACGACGTCTGAGTAAATATGCAGCCATGATCTTGCCTGAAATGCCTCCCATGGTTGAATAGCCCTTACTGTATGCAGCCATGATCTTGCCTGAAATGCCTCCCATGGTTGAATAGCCCTTACTGTATGCAGCCATGATCTTGCCTGAAATGCCTCCCATGGTTGAATAGCCCTTACTCTATGCAAAGTGTGGAATGTGCGTGTGTGTTTGATGAAAGGGCCCTGGGTGTTGGATGAGTGTTGGGCATTGGGGATTTCAAGACCCTCTGGCCATAAAGTGAGGTTGAGATGGAGGGATGAAGAGGTTTTGAAAAAAAGGCACTCACCCTGATGACCCGAGTGAGGCCGTTGAACTTTTTCCTGCATTGCACATGGGTCCTAGGCACCGTGCTGCTTGAGGACACTCTCTGAGCCACCTCCCTCCACACTCTTCTGTACTCACATGGCAAAGGCCTCCTGCCACTCTCTGGGTACAGAATGTATTCTCTGCGCTCCACCCCGCGAACCAGAGCCTCCAAAGCCCGCTCGCAGAAGCGCTGTGCTCGCTCCCTGTCTCTTTCCATAGTGTCTGGCTGCTAGATTTAGCCACAGCTCTGCCCAGGCCGAGATTCAAGGCTACACTGAGCAGGGTGCGGCTGCAGAGCAAGATCGACCCTCCCCTTTAAGAACTGACCGGCGCCAGTGTGTCTGTGTTCAATCGCTAACTGACAGCACCTGCGCTGTGCCTGCCCTCTGAGGTAGCGCCTCGCTCCTCGGCCTTAGCACCTTAACAGAGTTGTGCAGCACCTGATTTAGCGCTCCAATCACCTCCAGGGGCGATAAAAGCCAAGTTTGCTGTCGGAGGCGATATTTAGCGCCAGGCGCTAATCTTTGCGCCCGGCCGATAATTGCGCCCCAAATGGGGCAATACTGAATTTCTCCCCCTAAGAGTGTTAAAAAGTCAAGCCTGAAGGCTTTGGTCTAGAAATTCAGTTGTTTGCGCAAGCCGCTAGCGCCTTAGGAGGAGGAGATGTTGGGCGCTAGGCAGCTAGCGGCCGGGCGCTGCGCGATCTGTGCCTCTCCCCAATTTCAGTAAAGATTTAGCGGCGGTGCAAAGCCTTTGCGTGCGCTCAGCTGCGCGCGCAGATCCTGACGTCATTTCATCGTGCAACGCCCTTTGTTCGCCCCAAACCGGAAATTCAGTGGCGCCGGCCTATTGCGCACCTGGCGCCCCTAGCGACTGGTAGAGGGGAACGGTTCTCAGTCGATGCGGGGCGCGGGGGGCGCAAATTAAAGTGCACTCCTCCTGCAGTAGAAAAGTCAGCCATTTTGCAACACTCCTTCTTTGTGAGAGACGGATCTTTGCAGAGAGACAAAGGTAGAGAGCTTTCTGCTTTGGCTCAACACTCGCACAGGTACTTGTGGCTTCAGGTCACAGCTTTCCACTTGTCTTTACCTTCAGTGTCATATCATTGATTGCAAACATATAATGGGGGCTGCAATGGGTGCAAACGTTGGCCTTCTCCATTGCATTCAAAGGGCTCACAGACGCCGTGAGAGAGTGGCAGTCATGGCCAGACGGAGAGGGGGCAACAGGCGTTGGCAAAGGAGGCCTTACCCACCCAGGGTATACCACCAGCAGTTCTCATGTCTGACGAGCAGTGTGTTCGGAGGCTGCGATTCCGAAGGGCGGTGGTGACTGAGATCTGCCACCTGCTTCGCGGAGATCTGCAGCCACATCTGAGGAGCAGGACGTCTCTGTCGGTGGCAGTGAAGGTGACGGTGTCTCTCAACTTCTATGCCACCGGCTCCTTCCAATCCGCTACTGGGGACATTTCCAACATTTCCCAGTTTGCCATGCATTGCTGCATCCGCCAGGTGACCAATGCCCTTTTCAGAAGGAGACGTCAGTTCATCTCCTTCTCCATGGCCCTTGACAAGCAGCAACAGCGTGCAATGGGCTTTGCAGCATTAGCGGGCTTCCCCATGGTGCAGGGTGCCATTGACTGCACGCATGTGGCTTTGCGGGCACCTCTGGAGAATGCCGAGGATTACCGCAACCGGAAGGGCTACCATTCGCTCAACGTGCAGTTGGTGTGTGACCACAGGCAGCTCATCCTAGCTGTCAATGCCCGCTTTCCAGGCAGCAGCCACGATGCCTTCATCCTGCGCCAGACTTCTGTGGCCAGGCCCAGCCTCACCCACGAGGATGGCTTCTCGGGGACAAAGGCTATCCTTTGTGCACCTGGCTGATGACCCCGCTCCGTGCGCCCAGCACCCCTGCTGAAGAGGGATACAATGACAGCCATCAAGCAACCAGGAACATCATTGAGCAAACAATCGGCATCCTGAAGCAACGGTTCCGCTGTCTGGATCGTTCCGGAGGAGCCCTACAATATTCGCCTGAGCGAGTCTCCCATTTCGTGGTCGTGTGCTGCATGCTGCACAACCTGGCTATCCGCAGGACTCAGCCACTGCCACCAGAGATCGGAGGACCACCTGAGGAGGAGGAGGAGGAGGAGGAGGAGGAGGACCAGCACAGGAGGGAGGCAGAAAGTGCAAGGGCCACCCGTCGGCGGCTTATTGAACGTCGGTTCTAGGCCCCCTCTCAGGGAATGGCTTGTGCCAATGTCACCAGATGAATGTAGCCGCTACACAAGCCCTCAGCCGAGCAGGGCAACCAGGACTTCCAAAAGAAAGCATGGACGGTGCGATTTAAGAACATTTACTACTTTGATACCTCTGTGCCCTTCCCACATAACAAACTAATGGAGAGAAGCCCCCCCCAAAAACACAAATCGAGCAGTCTCGGCCTTTCAAAAAACACAAATACACCAGTCTCGGCCTTTCAACAAAACAAATCCACCCTCCTCCTTTAAGAGCTCACCGGCGCCAGAGTGTCTGCTGTCAATCAGCAACTCGCCGCACCTGCGCTGCGCCCGCCCTCGGGGGTATCGCCCCGGACCGCTGGCTTAGCGCCTAATGATAGTCGTGCATCGCCTGTTTTAGCGCAGCAGCAACCTCTTGGGGCGATGCCACTGAATATCGGCGAAGGTGGAGCGAACTTGTGCCGGCGCAAACTTTAGCGGCCGCCCGACTGTAGCGCCCCAAACGTGGCTGTACTGAATTTCTAGGCCTTTGTGCCTAAATGCGAGGAGCATTCATAATAAGGTGGATGAATTAGCTGCACAAATAGATGTAAACTGATATGATATAATTGGGATTACGGAGACATGGCTCCAGGATGACCAAGTCTGGGAATTCAACATCCAGGGGTATTCAATATTCAGGAAGGACAGGCAAAAAGGAAAAGGAGGTGGGGTAGCATTGCTGGTTTAAGAGGAGATTAACACAATAGTAAGGAAGGATATTAGCTCTGATGATGTAGAATCTGTATGGGCAAAGCTGAGAAATACCAAGGGACAGAAAGCGTTAGTGGGAGTTGTATACAGACCCCCAAACAGTAATGCTGAGGTTGGGGATTGCATTAAACGGGAAATTAGAGATGCGTGCAATAAGGACACAGCAGTTATCATGGGTGACTTTAGTCTACATATAGATTGGGCTAACCAAATTAGTAACAATACTGTGGAGGAGGAATTCCTAGAGTATATACGGGATTCTTTCCTGGACCAATATGTCGAGGAACCAACTAGAGATCAGGCCATCTTAGACTGGGTATTATGTAATGAGAAAGGATTAATTAGCAATCTTGTTGTGCGAGGCCCCTTGATAGAATTCTTCATTAAGATGGAGAGTGAAGTAGTTGACTCAGAGACTAGGGTCTGGAATTTATATAAAGGAAACTACGATGGTATGAGGCACGAGTTGGCTAGGATGGATTTGGGAATGTTACTTAAAGGGTTGACGGTGGATAGGCAATGGCAAACATTTAAAGATCGCATGGATGAAATGCAGAATTTTTTTTATCACTGTTTGGCATAAAAATAAAATGAAAAAGGTGACTCAACTGTGGCTAACAAGGGAAATTAGGGACAGCATAAGATCCAAGGAGAGGACATATAATTTGGCCAGAAAAAGCAGCAAACCTGAGGATTGGGAGCAGTTTAGGATTCAGCAAAGGAGGACAAAGGGATTAATTAAGATGGGGAAAATAGAGTATGAGCGTAAGCTTGCAGGGAACATAAAAACTGACTGTAAAAGCTTCTATAGATATGTGAAGAGAAAAAGATTGGTGACGTCAAGCGTAGGTCCCTTGCAGTCAGAATCAGGGGAATTTATAATGGGGAACAAAGAAATGGCAAACCAATTAAATACATACTTTGGTGCTGTCTTCACAAAGAAGGACACAAATAACCTCCCAGAGATGTCGGGGAACATAGGGTCTAATGAAAGGGAGGAATTGAATGAAATCAGTATTTGTAGGGAAATGGTGTTAGGGAAATTGATGGGATTGAAGGCCGATAAATCCCCAGGGCCTGATAATCTACATACTATGGTACTTAAGGAAGTGGCCCTGGAAATAGTAGATGCATTGCTCATCATTTTCCAAAATTCTATAGACTCTGGAACAGTTCCCATGGATTGCAGGATTGGGGGTAAGGTACTGACTTGGATAGAGAACTGGTTGGCTGACAGGAAGCAAAGAGTTGGAATAAATGGGTCTTTTTCCAAGTGGCAGGCGGTGACTAGTGGGGTACCGCAGGGATCGGTGCTAGGACCCCAGCTATTCACAATATCTATAAATGATCTAGACAAGGGAACTAGATGTAATATCTCCAAGTTTGCAGACGACACAAAGCTGGGTGGGCGTGTGTGCTGTGAGGAGGATGCAGAGAAACTCCAGTATGATTTGGACAGGTTGTGTGATTGGGCAGATGCATGGCAAATGCAGTATAATGTGGATAAATGCGAGGTTATCCACTTCGGTGGCAAAAACAGAAAGACAGATTATTATCTGAATGGCAATAGATTGGGAAAAGGGGAAGTGCAACTAGACCTGGGTGTCCTTGTGCACCAGTCACTGAAGGTAAGCATGCAGGTGCAGCAGGCGGTTAAGAAGGTAAATGGTGTGTTGGCCTTCATATCGAGAGGATTTGAGTACAGGAGCAAGGATGTCTTGATGCAGTTGTATAGGGCCTTGGTGAGACCACACCTTGAGTATTGTGTGCAGTTTTGGTCATCTTATCTGAGGAAGGATGTTCTTGCCATGGAGAGAGTGCAGTGAAGATTCACCAGACTGATACCTGAGCTGGCAGGAATGACGTATGAAGAGAGATTGGGTCGATTGGGCTTGTATTCGCTAGAGTTTAGAAGAATGGGAGGGGATCTCATTGAAACTTATAAAATTCTAACAGGACTAGACAGACTAAATGCAGGAAGGATGTTCCCGATGGCTGGCGAGTCCAGAACCAGGGGTCACAATCTAAGGATAAGGGGTAAGCCATTTAGGACTGAGATGAGGAGGAATTTCTTCACCCAGAGAGTGGTGAACCTGTGGAATTCTCTACCACACAAGGCAGCTGAGCCAATTCAATAAATATATTCAAGAAGGAGTTAGATATATTTCTTAAGGCTAAAGGGATCAAGGGATATGGGGAGATAGCAGGGACAGGGTACTGAATTTGGATTAACAGCCATGATCTCATTAAATGGCGGAACAGGCTCGAGGGGCCTACTCCTGCTCCTATCTTCTATGTTTCTATGTTTCTATCTGCACTATTCCATGTGCATGCTACGTTAATATCACATGTGTAACTCATGCCTTTACTCCCCCACAGGACCATCGACAGCCCGTCTCCCCACTGTCCAGGAGAAAGAGCCGGAGCCAGAAGACTCCTCAGAGGAATCTGCAGCCTCTGAGGGCGCAGCATCAGCAGAATTATATGCACCCATAAGCGCAGATACGCACACCTTGGTGGGACCTTCGGGAGATAGGTTATTGTTGTCACCTGGTGTATCACAGCTCACAAGTGAGCATCAGCAGATGGTGGAGACAGGGACAGCAGTGGAGAGTCCTCATCGGAGGCTGCAGTGCACTCCCAGCTCTGCTCAGCTGCATGTTGACCTTGTGCCTCTGGGTCCATCCAGAAAGGGAGTGGTGCTGGAACTCCGGGAACAGGTGCAGGAGTCTCTGGCAAGTTTTGTCTCCAGGGTTACTGCGAGTGTGGAGTGGATGGAGGAGCCCATGTCTAACATGAGCAGAGCCTTTGTGGAGGCAAAGGCGCATGAACGCACCACCATGGAAAGGATGGCAACCTCCGTGGAAAGGATGGTTACAGCCATGGAGGAAATAAGTCGCCAGAGTCAGGAAAACATGGTGTTTGTTCAGAATAGACTGACATCTCTGGAGGAGTGATGGGCAGCTATTGAGCAGAGAAACCAGAGCTTCATGGGAGTCCTTTTGAGTAGGACTGCCAGTGCAGAGAGGGGTCGTCATGGCCCCCCTGATGTGTAGCAAGGTGCTGTCAAGCCACTTGCTAGCACTGAAGTGGGGCTGACCCATGAGAGGGATGTTGGTGGCAGGCAACAAGGAAATGGGGGCTCCTCTCTAAGCGCTCACACTCACATGCCACTGAGTAGCCCTCGGTCAGAGCCCCACCAGAGTCCTCATCCAACTGAGATGGGCGTCTCAGCCCCTGCACAGACGCAACAGGAGCAGACTGTTGCTGAGCCCTCACAGGCTCGCAAACCCAGAGGATGTCTGCCAAAGGTGTCGAAGCAGGAGCAGCATGAAAGTGAGCAAGGTGTCTCCACATCTGTTGAAGCCATTGGGGAAGCACCACATAAAAGCACGCGTAAGAGGAAGATAAAGCACAATTAGTCACAAGGGTAGTCACTTGGGTGTTCTGTTCTGGTCTGTTGTCTTTAATTTTTGACATTGTCATCCTTTTGTGAATGGATTAAACAGAAGTGATGGCAAACAGTTGAAGTTCTGGCCTATGTGATCTTGGAAATGGAAGTTCCACATTGAGGGCTCAGGACAACTTGCATTTGTAATGATGGTGGTGAGAGTGATAGGAACCCATAGGTTCTTGTACATTGTGTATGGTGTGTTAAGAAGGTGCCAGCCACATTTGTTTGATTCGTCTACTTAAACGAATCTGGCAAAGATTAGTGCATCCCTTGCATCACAGGCAGCAATGTGCTCGCGTGCTGCTGGAACTGGCGCATCTGCCTCCACAAGGTCTTCCTCATCCTCCTCCTCCTCATCTGAGGAGGCTATGCACTGAGCCACTTTTTCCTCAGGCAGCTACAAGCCACGATGCTGTGCGCTGTTGTGCAGTGCACAGCAGATTACGATGATTCTGGAGACCCTGGCTGCTGAATACTGTAGGGCTCCACCTGATCTGTCAAGGCATCTGAATCGCATCTTCAGCAAGCCGATGGTTTGCTCGATGATGGATCTGGGCGAAATGTGGCTGGCATTGTAGCGCTCTTCAGCTTCGTTTGATGGCCTCCTCAATGGCGTCATCAGCTATGTCTTCAGGGGATAGCCCTTGTCTCCAATTAGCCACCCGGAAAGTTGGTTTGGCGAATTGAAGAGCGGAGGCACACTAGACTGCCACAGGATGAATGAGTCATGGCAACTGCCAGGGTACTTCGCGCAAACATGCAAAATGTCCTTCCTGTGGTTACACACCAGCTGCACGTTGAGTGGAAGCCCTTGCAATTGACAAAAACAGCTGGGTTGTGATGGGGTGCCGTAAGGGCCACATGTGTGCAGTCTACGACGCCCTGTACCCTTGGCAAGCCTGCCATATTTGCAAAGCCAACCGCACGCATGGTTACACTTGCTTGATCTATCGAGAAGTGTATGTAATTGTGCACCTTTGCAAAGAGGGCATCGGTAACCTGCATGATGCAAGTGTGTGCGGCCGACTGGAAGATGCCGCTGATGTCTGCTGATGAGCCCTGGAAGGACCCTTAAGCAAAAAAATTGAGTGCGGTGGTGACTTTGACAGCCACTGGTAAAGGGTGTCCACCCACTTCTCTGGGCTCCAGGTGTTGGTGCAGCATTGCGCAGATGTCAGCGACTATCTCTCGCGAAAGTCTCAGCCTCCTTTGGCTCTGCTGCTCATTCATGTTGAGGAAGATCATCCTCAGCCTGTAAACCCTGTGTTGGGGGTATCTCCTGCAGTGACATGCTTACCTGCGCTGACGCCCTCTGCCCTGTGCACCATCAGATGGGTGAGGAGGAGGTTGGCGCTCCTGCTGTTGGTGCTGCTGTTGTTCCTGGTTCTGCTGCTGCCTTGGCTGCTCTTCCTCCAAATCTGAGGAAATAAATGGTTCCCATGCTGCTGGTAGATATGTCAGTTGAGGACCAGAAGTTATACGTGCTCAGTCAATGTGGGGAGAGGGATTTCCCAGGAGGTCACAGTGGAGATGGATCGCAGCTTCACCACTTCCAAGATCAGTAGACCTGCAAAAAGTTTTCCAAAACCTGACAAAACAAAGTTCTGCCACCTGCAACTGATCCTTGTTGAGAGCTCTGTTTTTATGCTGGAGCTGCAGCTGTCAAGAAGGCAGCCACTTGTGAACCCGACACAATTAGCTGGCGTGGTTTGGGAACGGTGTGGAACACACAGAAAAAGTGGTAAAATATAAAACGGCTGTCAAAATGGCATTATCCAGGCAGTTAACAAGCAGTTAACTGCCTTAAATGCCTATCCTGCCACTTGGTGGCGGGACCGAATGGGAGTCTGGGAGCCCGCCTTTGGCAAAGTTGCTTGGGGGCGGGTTGACGGTGGGCTCGGAACCCGCCATCATTTTTTGCAATTTTACCACCTGACCCGCCTCCAAACCCGCCCCCTGAGCACCGGCAAAATCGTGGCCAAAGAGTCTGCAAAGGGATATAGATAGACTAAGTGAGTGGGCAGTAAGGTGGCAGATGGAGTATAATGCAGGGAAATGTGAGGTTATTCACTTTGGTCGGAAGAATAGAAAAACAGAATATTTTTTAAATGGTGAGAAACTTTCAAATGTTGGTGTCCTCATGCAAGAAACACAGAAAGGTAGCATGCAGGTACAGCAAGCAATAAGGAAGGCAAATGGCATGTTGGCCTTTATTGCAAGGGGGTTGGAGTACAAGAGTAAGGAAGTCTTGCTACAGTTGTACAGGGCCTTGGTGAGACCACACCTGGAGTACTGTGCACAGTTTTGGTCTCCTTATCTAAGGAAGGATATACTTGACTTGGAGGCGGTGCAACAAAGGTTCACTAGATTGATTCCTGGGATGAGAGGGCTGTCCTATGATGAGAGATTGTGTAGAATGGGCCTATACTCTCTGGAGTTTAGAAGAATGAGAGGTGATCTCATTGAAACATATAAGATTCTGAAGGGGATTGACAAGGTAGATGCTGAGAGGTTGTTTCCCCTGGCTGGAGTGTCTAGAACTAGGGGCCATAGTCTCAGGATAAGAGGTAGGCCAATTAAGACTGAGATGAGGAGGAATTTCTTCACTCAGAGCGTTGTGAATCTTTGGAATTCTCTGCCCCAGAGGGCTGTCAATGCTGAGTCTTTGAGTATATTCAAGGCTGAGATTGCTAGATTTTTGGACTCTAGGGGAATCAAGGGATATGGAGATCGGGTGGAAAAGTGGAGTTGAGGTCGATGATCAGCCATGATCTTATTGAATGGTGGAGCAGGCTCGAGGGGCCATATGACCTACTCCTGCTCTTATTTCTTATGTTCTTATGTCTCTCACTTAGCAGCCAACTGTTATGTTACCTCATATGAGATAATACCCAATACCTGACCTTCCTTTAAATCATCCTATAAAAGGTAACAAGAATGCCTCCCCAATGCTCCAAGGACAACCTTGACGAGACAAGATTTCAATCATAGAATCATAGAAAGAACGGGTTTCTCATAGGGCCCCTTTAATTGGGGTTCCTGCCCACAGGCAGCATGGTTGACAGGCTGGAGGCCTTTCCAGTGGGAAGCCTGCTTCGCAAGGCTGCAGCCTACGAGAGCAGGTCAATGCATTGGGGGAACTCTCCAGCTAATTTGTTGTATCAGAGACTGGAGTTGTTATGAAAAATAACATTTGAACTTCCATTGCTAAAATACTAACTACCAGCATTTAAAAAAAAAAATTCTGCCTCCTTCCAAATAAAGAAGTATGGGGAAGATTGGGGGGTGGCAGGGGTGGTGGGGGGGGGGGTGTCCGGATTGCGCGGGGGGTCCGGATCGTGGGCGTGGAATATCATAGTGGGCCCAGATTGTGGGGGGATTGTTTCCGGATCGCGGGGGGGGCCGATGGTGGTCTGGGGGGTCCTGATTGCGGGTGGTTCTGATGGTGGTCAGGGGATGTCGATGGTGGTCGGGGGGCAGGGGTTAGCAGACAGATTGCGGGGTGGGGGGAGGGTTACTGGGTAGTTTGTTGATCCTGGAGGAATCTCTCCTGCTCTTCCTGACCCACAAGCAATGGATTCAGCCTTTCTCGCCTGCCTTCAGCTGCCGAGTTTCCCAAGGCTGCCTGTGGTTAAAAATAGAATGACTGTTAAAATGAAGACAGGCAGCCTCATTATAATATTTAAATGACCAACCCACTTCCCATGAGCAGATTGGTTGCCTGCCCCTTATCCTGTCTGAGTTAAAACTAGAAGTGGGCGGGTTTAGTTCCTTTTCCAGATTTTTTGAATTTCAACCTCTGACACGACCCCAACCCACCCATTTTTGGGAGTTAAGATTCAGCACGTTAACTCTGTTTTTCTCTCCATAGATGCTGCCTGACCTTCTGAGTGTTTCCAGTATTCTACTAGATGTTTCATTTCATGCAGAATCTAGTCATTCAGATCATCATGCAAGTGAGGTAGTGGACCTCAGTAGGAAGGCTGGCCATGGATTCCTTAAGGTTGGACAATGCTGGATTTACTGTAGGGATTATGAGAGGACTAAATCTACTATTATTAATTTCCTAATTTTTTTTACTGAAAGGGCAAGAATTATAATGTTCATATGATGGGCATTTCACACTGTGACACATTGATGTGGTTACTCTAATGCATGGCAAGCATATTCTATTTCATAAATCAGCAAAAACAGAGCTAGAGGATTGGAATCCAAACAAATAGCACTGCAGCAGTGAGGCAGATAACTGTTTTTGAGTGGCACAGAGATAACACTATCTTCAATTTGTTCTTATCACTGTTGATGGTAGCACTGAACAAAAAGGGAAAAAAAGGTGTATCAGGTCACTTTTCTGTCAATTGGAGCAACGCTCAAAGGCAACTTATAACTCTGGGGCTTTGAGATGAGATGGGGAGCCTGCAAGCTGGGAATCATTCACTTTTGCAACTGGCCTTCTGTTGCCTAGGCCCTAAGCTCTGGAATTCCCTGCCTAAACCTCTCCGCCTCTCTACCTCTCTTTCTTCCTTTAAGACGCTCCTTAAAACATACCTCTTTGACCAAGCTTTTGGTCACCTGCCCTAATTTCTCCTTATGTGGCTCGGTGTCAAATTCTTTGTCTTATAATAATCCTGTGAAGCGCCTTGGGATGTTTTACTACATTCAAGGCGCTATATAAACACAAGTTGTTGTTGTTGTTGTTGGCATTGCATGGGCATGCAAGGACTGGTTTTCCAAGTACTCGCGAGGGCCTTGCCCGCTGGCTGTACATATTGGGAAATCATGGATGCCAGACCTATGGTTTTCTGATCTGCACAACAGGTGGGTCAGGTTCTCCCTGACAGTCCATGCTCAAAAAATTGTCCCTTTGGTTCTGTTAGTTCCTTTTGTGCAGTCTCCTGTGAGTTTCTATTAGTATGTAGTCTAAATTAAAAGTGCTAAACCTAATAGACCTGATCTTCCATGGGAATGGGTTGCATATGTGGTATATAAAAAGACACAGATTAATATTTTTGACCTAAAACCTAACCATATAGATGTATGGAAAATAATCTTACATGTGTATCACACATCTCTTGTGCTTTTGTCTTGTGTTCTATGTAAAAGCTGACCGAGTCTCCAATAATTTGAAATCTGAGCCCTTATATGTGCTCTGTGTGGGTGGCCTTGCAGAGCGGCAAAATGCATTTGCCTTCTTATAGACAGCTTGTTTATCCTACAGCTGACCTTATAATTCAACTCTCTGTACAGCTATTTTTCTGATGTGACTGGAATCTTTCTGTGTCATCAACTTAGGCAAACTGCTGATTCAGGGAACCTGTAACAGATTATTATTTATTTCAATCCACAATTTCTTACATCTCCCCACCTTGAGAAGGAAATATCCTTATTGACTTCTCACAATCGGCTCTTGACTAATCTAAATAGTTTTTATTGCTCTCTCAACTTGGGCGTTAGTAGGGAGTCTCGAAAATGAAGGTATCCCCCTTCCTTACAGTCCATTCCTTTGAGGGGGAGGAGCAACCTCTGACCCCTTACTCAGATTCAATTCACTGTTCCGGTGTTCCAATTCTGCCCCACCTGGGGTCTCCTCTGTTTCTTCTATCTTTCCTGATCCTACCCCGCCTGGGGTCTCCTCTGTTTCTTCTATCTTTCCTGATCCTACCCTGCCTGGGGTCTCCTCTGTTTCTTCTATCTTTCCTGATCCTGCCCCACCTGGGGTCTCCTCTGTTTCTTCTATCTTTCCTGATCCTACCCCGCCTGGGGTCTCCTCTGTTTCTTCTATCTTTCCTGATCCCACCCCGCCGGGGGTCTCCTCTACATTGCTTTGGATCTTCTCTTTCAGTGTGCTGAGTTAATTTGTTGGTGCTGGTTAGTCATAGGCATGAGTACCCAATTGGCTTATGTATCAAAGTCTTATTACACAGGTTACATATATCAAATACACTATCATTACAAGTTGGAGAACTACCAGAGCGTGTGAAATAATACGAACCTAAGGGGGTGCTGATATATTAAGCCCAATATCCCACCAGTGTGAGTCATCCTCTATGCTATCAATTTCAATATCCGTTATCGAGTTGTCTTGCTCCAAAACATAAAAATGCTTTCGGGAGGAGTTCAGTTGCATCACGAGCTCACTGAAGCCCTCAGACAACAGGAGAATGTCGTATCCGAATTGTGTCACATAATTGTGCAGCTCATACTTAAGTATTTTATTTACTGTCAGTTTCACTTGAGCATAGGTTCTAATATTGAGTAAAACGTGTTGGTTGATGGGACAGGTCCTGTTAGCCCCGTAAAGCATGGTAGTTGTGCTGGTAGTGACACAGGAGGCACCACCAAAACCACCTCATACTGGATTTGTACTAGTTTTTCCCACGCTGTTACCTACAAAACATAATTATTACAATTACAAGTTATAATTCAGTCTTACAATCATTTCAAGCAACATTACAGTTTAACATCCAACCAACAAATCATGGACTTAAAAGATTCACCAGATCTCCTTTTTACTTGTATCCATCTTGTGGATAATTCTTACTAAACATGATTTCTCCTTAGCCCTCAATTGTCCCAATCCAAATTCCATGTAACTCTCCACTTCAACTTCAATTTCAGTCCCTCTAACAGGTACCAGTGTGTTTAACTCTATTCTGATTGTTTCATGAATTAGATAGTTTCTCAATGGAGTATGTGTCAGTGCTTTAAAAGTTGTCTCACTCTCCTGAGCCACATTAACAATTTCATGTCTTGCTGTTGTCAAGTAACTGAGCATGTCTGAGACCCGTTCTTCAGTGCAAATTAACCACGCATTTCCGGATGGTAATTACTTCATATGTAACAAATCACATTTGCACACTCATATCGGTATCTCCATATTATGCCACATGTGCCATCCGATACAAGCCATTCTCGGGATTTCAGGTATCAAAAGATTGTAATCGTCTGGAGATCTTTGCTCATCTTCCTCTGCACGGTCCCGATGTCTTGGGTAGTGGCTGGACTATCAAATTCAGTTTTCTTAAAAAGTTCATTATAGGCAAGGACACAAATGTCTCCAAGAGAAAATGATCAATTTACTATTCGTAACTTCATTTTTCTGACTTTCACTAGAATGAAAATTCCCATTAATACCAGATTCTATCTCATTCATGAGCGTCTGGAGAAACTTTACTGTCCAATACAATATTAAAGATAGAAAACATAGATCAAAGTTGTTTGGTGAACCAATTGGAAAAAAAACAGCTGTCAGTAGAAAGGGTTAACTCCTTTGCAGGTTTTTAAGAAGGTGGAGCGAAACATTGTCAGATGCACGCAATTGCGTCACTTCACATAAATTTTAAAAAACTTTCCCGATCGAAAAAGACAGTTGTATTTTCACAATTTAATAGGTTTGTTACCCTTAATAATTCCAATCTAATTCAGATCAATATTGTATTAACTAAACACGAACGGAACAGATAAAATAAAACAAATAGCACATGCTTGCAGAAAACAGTAAATTACATCATATTTCTTATTGTCCTTTCTTCAGATGCCTTTCCAAATGACTGTACAAACATTGAATACAACTGGAGAAAAATTATTTTTTCACATCAAACTGTTTTGGAAGATTTCACCATAGCAACCACAACTCCAAGGTTAAATTTTAGACTGAAACTTAATCCTTTGTTAAACAAACTTTTTGTTGTTCTTCTCAGTTATTACACACCAGCTTAACTTAAATTGTAGTTCAAAGTTTTTTTTCAATTCTGGGTGCACAATCTTATTCGCACATTCTTCTTAAACATTCATAGATGCTTTGTAAAAAGACATTAACATTCACACTGAAAACAAATAAAAACCTGTAGAACAGCAGAAAAGAGACACGATATTCCCTTTTCTCCTTTATTCCATCATAACTATTTTATCCTTTCTCCTGTAAGCCAATTTTCAATTTCTGATGTTTTCTACTGAATCTCATTCTGTACTGATTACTGCTTCTGGGAATCTGGGAGAGTAGGGTGGGTGTCTCCCGAACCACCGGGGCACGCACGGGGGTGACTGAGTTGAGTTTGCGATAGTCAATAGTCATCCAATAGTAACCTGGTTTTCTAACCGACCAATCTGGGGAGCTGGTTGTGAATGTGTCTTTGCGAACAACACCTTGCTTTAGCTCCAAGGGAAGGGATCCTTGTATAGTTGCCTGGATTGAATTGTCAAAGCCCAATAAAACTTGGGGCACGCCCTTTATAGGATCGGGGTGGGGATCGTGAATGATGGTGACAAAAGACCCAGAGTCGACCAGCATTAGTTGTTGATGGCCTCCTGAATCAACAATGCGGGACTACCAGCCTCCCGTGGTCATCGTGTTGGAGAGGGGAAGCCCCTCACCCCCTTCTTACCCGCGGGAGTCATAGCGGGGTGGCGGTAGAAATGAATTGTTTCGCTGGTGTACCACGGAGACTGGTAGGGCTCTTTGACTGGCATTTTAGGGCCTCCATTTTCTCAAACCGCTGCTCGACTGGATTGGGGCCTATCTGCCTTGGGGGATTGTAGCATTGGCGGGCATAGTGGCCTAGGAGGTGACAGAGATAGCAGCGCACCGAAGCACTTTTCCCTGGAGTTCTAGATGGCCCTGACTTTTGGTTAGGCAGCGGGCCCTCAACGGCCACTACTGCAACCTTGGCAGGTGTCCCAGGGATATTGGCACGGGTCTGATCTCAAGCAGTCCTGGCATGGGCGTGTACTTGGTCTCACTCGGTGTCTTTAGAGACATAAATGCATTATGGACCAATGGTTGGAGGCCATTAAGGAAGAAGGTTTTGAAACCCGGGTTGTCGAAGTGTTCCCCTACTCCCCCCCCCCCCCCCCCCCCCGGTGCGCTGAAAGATATGGAGTTTCTGCCCGAAGGAATTCGGGCTCTCAGTAGGACCCTGTTTGGTGTTAGCTAGGAGTTGGTGGAAGTCGATGCTTTCCTCCCCTAACACTCAGCATAGCTCCAACTCAATATCCTCAATATCACCCCCTTCCAAAATGCCCTGGTCCTTGTCTTGCTTCAGTTCTGTGGAACATGCCTCCAGGAGGACCTGTTTAAGGTCGTTCCCTTCTAGTTCTGGATGGGTAATTTTAAAAATCCTCCACCACTGCCTGAGCGCAAGGGGGTCAGTGCGGACTCCCATCACTCCCAAGTTAGTTGCAAGTGCCCCAACCTCAACCGCAGTGAGAGGCCTTCGGGTGGTTGTAGTTTCCACCCTACTAGTGCTTGAGGAGATCTCCTTGCCTTCTTCTTCCCTGGGCTCATGTTCTGCCTGTGATCGGGTGACCACATGCACTGGCATTGCCTCACCTGCCTCGCCCCCTTCGTATAATGAAGGTGGAGCAGGGGGAGCAGAGGGAATGGAACCCTCTCCTAAACCATCCCAACAAAAGCCGGGATCTGCCAGTTTAATTTTGGAGACAGCTGCCACTAATGCTCGCTGTTGGCCAATTTGTGCCTGAAGCTGTTGTATTTTTTCTAGGCACAGGGCGTGATCTGCCCCGGGGGAAGCGGTGTTTTGCTGTCGATTCAGTTCCCTTACTGCCCCTCTCGCATCTTCCAACTCCTCTCTCAGCCAATGGTTCTCTGCCTGTAGTTCAATGTCTTTGTCTAGGATCTGGTCTAGCTTCCTTTGGGAGCGCTGTGTTTTGTCATGTTCTCTTTGTTCCCAGGACAGCTGGGTGCGTAGCTCAGAGATGTCCTGCTGCAGGCGGCCGTTTTGGTTTTGCAGTGGCATATTAATTCCCTTAACCCTTTAACATCCTGATTTAACTGTGCAGCACATAAGTGTGCCCCGTACGCCAACTTATCCTGGTCTTTTTTCAGCTTAAGTTTGTTTTGGTGGACGTCTGCCGAAAGCTTGCAAGAATGTAATCATAGTTCCTGCTACTATCTTCTAAAATTTCTAGAATGCCCGTGGCCGCAGCTTTACCGACTTTTTCTGCCAGGCTGTCTTTTAACAATTCTCGATGATATGTCAATGCCATTGTATTTCTGGTTTTATCTTTCAACACGCTCTTTCCCGCTCCCTTCTTTCAGAGAGAAAAAAAAATACAATACTCAGTCTAAGCAATGATCACGTGCGTTTGACCAAGTGCCTCCGGTCCCCCCAACTGGAACCTTACAATTCCCAACTCTGTGATCCCACTTCTGACACCACTGTAAGATTTGGATCACAGGTCACACACAGATTACCCAAAGGGTCTTAGGAATTGTGAAGCTTTTTATTAAAGAGCTACAGTTTTAAAGCACAATCAGATATTACATGTGGTTTAAGCTGAGTATAATAGACATACAACCCGTGACAGTAGAGAGCGATCTACGACTCCTGAAGTGGAATGCCACGACCGGACGGATAGTGAGGCAATACGGTGGTCTTGGATTGGGTGGATTCCTGCAGTCTGCTGCAGCGGTCACTTACATTGGGTCATCCCTCGAGCTGTTAGAGGTGTTAGGCCGTCAGCCACCTCAGAGGCTAAACTTGACCAAGGTGTTAGGCCGTAGCCATGTCGGGGAAGCCTTCGCCCCTGACTGCCTGTTTTCCTCTCTCGGTCGAATATGACAGCCTCCTCCCAGCCTCATGAGGTCATCCTTATCTCGGTTCCAAAGGTCTTGTTGCCTTCTTGTAGACAGCTTGTTTATCCTACAGCTCCTTGCTGCATCCCGTATCAGGCCAAGTTATGCCCACTCGAAGGCCTGTTTTTTGTGTTCTGACCTTGTAATTCAACTCTCTGTACAGCTATTTTTCTGGCGTAACTGGAATCTTTCTGTGTCATCAAATTAGGCAAACTGCTGATCTAGGGAACCCATAACAGGCTACTATTTCTTTCAATCCATGATTTCTTACAGAGGGAGTACTGCACTGTCAGAGGGGCAGTCTTTCAGATGAGATGTTAAACCGATGCTCCGTCTGTCCTCTTAGGTGGATGTCAAAATCCCATGGCACTATTTCGAAGGAGAACATGGGAGTTTTCTCCATTGTTCGGGTCAATATTTATTCCTCAATCAACTTCACCCAAATAGATTATCTAGTTATTAGCTCATTGCTGTTTGTGGAAGCTTGCTGTGCATAAATTGAATGATGCTATTCCTACATTACTACAGTAACTGTACTTCAAAAGAGCTTTGGGATATTCTGAGGTCATGAAATGCGCTATATAATTGCAAGTCCTTTCTTTCTTTCCGTAGTATTTTTTTTTAGTTACATTCTGCCTATAAGGTCTACTAGGCAAATTAATCTTGGTGGGTTCCCAAAGTCCTACTATGGTAGTGCTGCTGGCCCTTCTGAAGTTTCTTTCTCATTCACTCTTGCTTGATGAGATGCTCCCACTGTTTAAGGGTGAGTGACCTTCCATCCTAAGGGTTTAAATCCAGGGTTTTCCTTCCTTTAGTGATGTCGTTGACCAGGACTTCAAGGCCCCATTGCCTGAGCATGGTGGTTTTCTGGTGCAGTATTTGCCTTTCACATTTTCTGTTTAAGATGAAACGGCACATTGTGAGGAGATAAGAAACAGACACTAATTGAACAGAGCCTTTTTGAGGCACAGATGGTCAGAGGCATTTTATTGAATTTCACATCCTTATCTCTGATACCCATCTCGCTCCTGTTTTGTCCATCGTGTCTATTAGAAAATTAAGTATAAGCAATCATCTAAATACATTTAGACATCAAGATATACAAAACTATGTAACATTTGCAATAAAACACGAACAAACAAATTACTGTATCTTTTCATTACTACCAGAAATCTCTGTACATACTGGAACCTCTATTCTAAGATGTAATGGAGGAGATCCCAATGACAGAGTATGGAAATTCACAGAAAATCGAATCATCAATATTTGGTCTTATACATATTTTACAGCAGACACTATTCATGAGAGTCAGGCAATTCATGTCTGACCAACTTGATTGAATTCTTTGATGAGGTAACATAAAAGGTTGATCAAGTTAGTGTAGTAGATATTGTGTAAATATGGACGTTCGGAAGGCATTTAACAAAGTGCCACACAGGACGCTTGTTAAAAAAGATGGAAGCCCATGGAATTAAGGGGAAAGTGGCAGTATGGATACAGAATTGCCTCAGTGACAGGAAGCAGAGGGTAGTGGTAGATGGGTATTTTTCAGACTGGGAGGTGGGTTGCATTGGTGTTCCCCAAGGGCCAGTTTTGTGTCCATTATTCTTTAATTTTTATAAACAACGTAGACTCGGATGTAGGGAGCAACATTATGAAGTTTGCAGATGATATGAAATTTGGCAATGTAGTGGATAGTGATGAGGATAGTTGTAGACTTCAGGATGACACAGACAGGATGGGGAAATAGGCAGAAGACTGACAGAAGGAGTTCAATGCAGAGAAGTGTGAAGTGATGCACTTTTGGAAGACTAATACGGAAAGACAGTATAGTATAAATGGCACGATTTTGAAACATGTAGTTGAGGAGAGAGATCTTCGTGATAATATACACAAATCCTTAAAGGCAAGTTGATAAGGTGGTTAAAAAAGCATATTGGTTACTTGGGTTTATATATAGAGGAATAGAATATAAAAGCAAAGAGATCATGCTAGTGTTTGCTAGTGCTGTTGGGGAGGGTTTAAATTTAAATGGCAGGGGGTTGGGAACCTATGCAGAGAGACAGAGGAAAGGGAAGCAAGGATAGAAACAAAAGACAGGAAGGAGAAAAGCAAAAGTGGAAGGCAGAGAAATTAAGGGTGTAAATCAAACAGGGCTACAGTAAATAATAATTCTAAAAGGACTTAGAGTGTTAAAAAGAACAAGCCTAACGGCTTTGTGTCTTAATGCAAGGAGCATTCATAATAAGGTGGATGAATTAGCTGCGCAAATAGATGTAAATGGATATGATGTAATTGGAATTACAGAGACATGGCTCCAGGATGATCAAGGCAGGGAATTCAACATCCAGGGGTATTGAATATTCAGGAAGGACAGGCAAAAAGGAAAAGGAGGTGGGGTAGCATTGCTGGTTAAAGAGGAGATTAACACAATAGTAAGGAAGGATATTAGCTCTGATAATGTGGAATCTGTATGGGTAGAGCTGAGAAATACCAAGGGGCAGAAAACATTAGTGGGAGTTGTATACAGACCCCCAGACAGTAATGCTGAGGTTGGGGATGGCATTAAATGGGAAATTAGAGATGCGTGCAATAAGGGCACAGCAGTTATCATGGGTGACTTTAATCTACATATAGATTGGGTTAACCAAATTAGTAACAATACTGTGGAGGAGGAATTCCTAGAGAGTATACAGGATGGTTTCCTGGACCAATATGTCGAGGAACCAACTAGAGGTCAGGCCATCTTAGACTGGGTATCATGTAATGAAAAAGGATTAATTAGCAATCTTGTTGTGCGAGGCCCCTTGGGGAGGAGCGATCATAATATGATCGAATTCTTCATTAAGATGGAGAGTGAAGTAGTTGACTCAGAGACTAGGGTCCTGAATTTAAATAAAGGAAACTATGATAGTATGAGGTGTGAGTTGGCTAGGATGGATTAGGGAACGTTACTTAAAGGGTTGACGGTGGATAGGCAATGGCAAACATTTAAAGATCGCATGGATGAACTACAGAATTTGTTCATCCCTGTTTGGCATAAAAATAAAACAAAAAAGGTGACAACCGTGGCTAACAAGGGAAATTAGGGATAGCATAAGATCCAAGGACAGGACATATAAATTGGCCAGAAAAAGCAGCAAACCTGAGGACTGGGAGCAGTTTAGGATTCAGCAAAGGAGGACAAAGGGATTAATTAAGAGGGGGAAAATAGAATATGAGAGTAAGCTTGCAGGGAACATAAAAACTGACTGTAAAAGCTTCTATAGATATGTGAAGAGAAAAAGATTGGTGAAGTCAAGCGTAGGTCCCTTGCAGTCAGAATCAGGGGAATTCATAATGGGGAACAAAGAAATGGCAGACCAATTAAATACATACTTTGGTTCTGTCTTCACAAAGGAGGACACAAATAATCTTCCAAAGATTTTGGGGAAAATAGGTTCTAATGAGAGGGAGGAATTGAATGAAACCAGTATTTGTAGGGAAATGGTGTTAGGGAAATTGATGGGATTGAAGGCCGATAAATCCCCAGGGCCTGATAATCTACATCCTAGGGTACTTAAGGAAGTGGTCCTAGAAATAGTAGATGCACTGCTGATCATCTTCCAAAATTCTATAGGCTCTGGAATAGTTCCCATGGATTGGAGGGTAGCTAATGTAACCCCACTATTCAAAAAAGGTGTTGGAGAGAAAACGTGGAAGTTTGGATGGGTAAGCCTGATATCGGTAGTGGGGAAAATGCTAGAGTCCATTATAAAAGATGTAATAGCAGAGCACTTGGAAAACAGTGATAGGATCGGACAAAGTCAACATGGATTTACAAAAGGTAAATCATGCTTGACTAATCTAGTGGAATTTTTTGAGGATGTAACCGGTAGAATAGATAAGGGAGAGCCAGTGGATGTGGTGTATTTGGACTTTCAGAAGGCTTTCGATAAGGTCCCGCATAAGAGATTGGCGTGCAAAGTTAAAGCACATGGGATTGGGGGTAAGGTACTGACTTGGATAGAGAACTGGTTGGCAGACAGGAAGCAAATAGTTGGAATAAACGGATCTTTTTCCGAGTGGCAGGCCGTGACTAGTGGGGTACCGCAGGGATTGGTGCTAGGACAATATATACTAATGATCTAGACGAGGGAACTAGATGTAATATCTCCAAGTTTGCAGACAACACAAAGCTGGGTGGGCATGTGTGCTGTGAGGAGGATGCCGAGAAACTCCAGTGTGATTTGGACAGGTTGGGTGATTGGGCAGATGCATGGCAGATGCAGTATAATGTGGATAAATGCGAGGTTATCCACTTTGGTGGCAAAAACAGGAAGGCAGTTTATTATCTGAACGGCAATAGGTTGGGAAAAGTGGAAGTGCAATGAGACCTGGGTGTCCTTGTGCACCAGTCGCTGAAGGTAAGCATGTAGGTGCAGCAGGTGGTTAAGAAGGCAAATGGTATGTTGGCCTTCATAGCGAGAGGATTCGAGTACAGGTGCAAGGATGTCTTGCTGCAGCTGTACAGGGCCTTGGTGAGACCACACCTTGAGTATTGTGTGCAGTTTTGGTTGCCTTATCTGAGGAAGGATGTTATTGCCATGGAGGGAGTGCAGTGAAGATTCACCAGACTGATACCTGGGATGGCAGGAATGAGGTATGTTGAGAGATTGAGTCGATTAGGCTTATATTCGCTAGAGTTTAGAAGAATGAGAGGGGATTTCATTGAAACTTATAAAATTCTAACAGGACTAGACAGACTAGATGCAGGAAGGATGTTCTCAATGGTGTGGGAGTCCAGAACCAGAGGTCACAGTCTAAGGATAAGGGGTAAGCCATTTAGGACTGAGATGAGGAGGAATTTCTTCACCCAGAGAGTGGTGAACCTGTGGAAATCTCTACCACAGAAGGCAGTTGAGGCCAACTTATTAAATATACTCAAGAAGAAGTTAGATATATTTCTTAAGGCTAAAGGGATCAAGGGATATGGGGAGAAAGCAGGGACAGGGTACTGAATTTGGATGATCAGCCATGATATTAAATGGCAGAGCAGGCTCGAGGGGCCGAATGGCCTACTCCTGCTCCTATCTTCTATGTTTCTATGTTTATATGCTAGGACTTTATAAATCACTGGTTAGGCCTGGAGTATTGTGGAGAAGGTTAAGAGGTGACCTAATAGTGGTTTTGAAGATGATGAGAGGTTTTTATGGAATAGATAGAGAAAAACGAATCCCTCTGGCGAGTGGGCCAATAACCAGAGATCATAGATTTAAAATCATTGGAAAAAGATCTAGAGGGGAGATAAGGAGAAATTTTTTTCACTCAGAGAGTTGTCGGGATCTGGAACACTCTACCTGAAAAGGTGGTGGAAGCTGATTCCATCAATAATGTTAAAAGGGAGTTGGACAGGTACTGGAGGATGAGGAATTAACAGGGTTACGGACAAAAAGCGGGGATGTGGGAACTAAACACGACTGCTCAGCTGAATGGCCTCCTTCTGTGATGTAAGTTTATACTATTCTCTGATTCTATGAAAAACGTGAGATTCAAGGCAAGTATAATAAAAAAACGTTTTCTTTTATTTTAATCACTAATAAAAGGAAATGAAATACAAATTACAAAAGAAGCATTGAGCGTAATTTTGATTTTTGTTGGGTGTGGAACACCAGCGGAAGCAGGTCAGCCCATTATACATCCGGCCGGATTGTTTCCTTCCTACTAGCTTTTGGCCCCCCCACCCAACGTGATACTGAAACTTTCCCACCATTGTGTCGTTTCTATGTCTCATAGAAGGCTTTGTCCCAGGAAATTCTGGTGGATAATTGGGAAGGCAGATCATAGAATCATAGAATGGTTACAGCAAAGAAGGAGGACATTCATCCCATCGAGCCCGTGCCAGCTCTCTGCAAGAACACTTCAGCTTGTCCCACTCCCCCGCCCTTTCCCTGTAGCCCTGCAAATTTTTTTCCTTTGGGTACTTATCCAACTCTCTTTTGAACGCCATGATTGAGTCTGCCTCCACCACCCTTTCAGGCAGTGCATTCCAGATCCTAACCACTCGCTGAGTAAAAAAGTTTTCCCTCATGTCGCCTTTGGTCCTTTTGCCAATCACCTTAAATCTGTGACCTCTGGTTCTCGACCCTTCCGCCAATGGGATTAGTTTCTCTCTGCTCTGTCCAGACCCCTCATGATTTTGAACACCTCTATTAAATCTCCTCTCAACCTTCTCTGCTCTAAGGAGAACAATCCCAGCTTCTCCAGTCTATCCACATAACTGAAGTCCCTCATCCCTGGAACCATTCTCGTAAATCTTTTCTGCACCCTCTCTTAAGGCCTTCACATCCTTCCTAAAGTGTTGTGCCCAGAATTGGACACAATACTCCAGCTGAGGCTGAACCAGTGTCTTATAAAGTTTCATCATAACTTCCTTGCTATTGTACTCTATGCCTCTATTTATGAAGCCCAGGATCCCATATGCTTTTTTTAACCGCTTTCACAATCTGCCCTGCCACCTTCAACGATTTGTACACATATACCCCCAGGTCTCTCTGTTCATGCACCACCTTTAGGATTGTTCCCTTTAGTTTATATTGCCTCTTCTCGTTCTTCCTACCAAAATGTATCACTTCACACTTTCCTGCGTTAAATTTCATCTGCCATGTTTCCACCCATTTCACCAGCCAGTCTATGTCTTCTTGAAATCTATCACTATCTTCCTCACTGTTCACTATACTTTCAAGTTTTGTGTGATCTGGAAATTTTGAAATAGTGCTGTGTACACCCAAATCCAAGTCATTAATATATATCAAGAAAAGCAGTGGTCCTAGTCCCAAGCCCTGGGGAACACCACGGTATACCTTCCTCCAGTCCAAAAAACAACCGTTCACACTACTCCCTGTTTCCTGTCACTTAGTCAATTTCATATCCATGCTGCCACTGTCACTTTTATTCCATGGGCTTCAACTTTGCTGGCAAGCCTATTATGTGGCACTTTATCAAACACCTTTTGGAAATCCATGTATACCACGTCAACCGCATTGCCCTCATCAACCCTCATCTGTTACCTCATCAGAAAAACTCGATTAAGTTAGTTAAACACAATTTGCCTTTAACAAATCCATGCTAGCTTTCCTTAATTAATCCACACTTGTCCAAGTGGCTGTTAATTTTGTCCCTGATTATCGTTTTTAAAGCTTCCCCATGACCGAGGTTAAACTGACTGGACTGTAGTTGCTGGGTTTATCCTTACACCCTTTTTTTGAACAAGGGTGTAACATTTGCAATTCTCCAGTCCTCTGGCACCACTCCTGCATCTAAGCAGGATTGGAAGATTATGACCACCACTTCTGCAATTTCCTCCTTAACTTCCCTCAGCATTCTAGGATGCATTCCATCTGGTCCTGGTGACTCATCAACTTTAAGTATTGACTGCCTTCCCAGTACCTCCTCTTTATTAATTTTTATCTCATCCAGTATCTCCACTACCTCCTCTTTCACTATGACTCTGGCAGCATCTTCTTCCTTGGTGAAGACAGATGCAAAGTACTCATTTAGTACTTCAGCCATGCATTGGTCTCCTTTTTGGTCCCTAATTGGCCCTACCCCTCCCCTTACTACCGGTTTACTATTTATATGCCTATAGAAGACTTTTGGATTCCTTTTTATGTTAGCTGCCAATCCATTCTCACACTCTCTCTTTGCCCCTCTTATTTTCTTTTTCACTTCCCCATTGAACTTTCTATATTCAGCCTGATTCTCACTTGAATTCTCAACCTGACATCTGTCATATGCACTCTTATTCTGCTTCATCGTACTTTCTATCTCTTTCATCATCCGGGGAGCTCTGACTTTAGTTGCCCTGCCTTTCCCCCTTGTGGGAATGTCCCTCGACTGTCCCTGAACCATCTCTTCTTTAAAGGCAGCCCATTGTTTGATTACAGTTTTGCCTGTCAATCTTTGATTCCAATTTCCCTGGGCCAGATCTGTTCTCAATCCACTGAAATTTGCCTTCCTCCAATTAAGTATTTTTACTCTAGATTGCTCCCTGTCCTTTTCCATAGCTAATGTAAACCTTATGATACTATGATCACTATTCCCTAAATGTTCCCCTACTGACACTTGCTCCACTTGACGCATCTCATTCCCCAGAACCAGATCCAGCAATGCCTCTTTCCTTGTTGGGCCGGAAACGTACTGATCAAGAAAGTTTTCCTGAACACACTTCAGAAATGCTTTCCCCTCTCTGACCTTTACACTATTACTATCCCAGTCTCTATTAGGATAATTGAATTCCCCCACTATCATTACTTTATAGTTCTTGCACCTCTCTGTAATTTCCCTGCAAATTTGCTCCTCTATATCTATCCCACTAGTTGGTGGCCTATAGAATACTCCTAGTAGTATAATAGCACCTCTATTATTTCTTAACTCTAACCATATAGATTCTGTCCTTGACTCCTCCAGGACATCCTCTCTCTCCAGCAATGTAACATTCTTCTTAATCAATACTGCCACTCCACCTCCTTTCTTTCTTTCCCTATCTTTCCAGAACACCTTGGGCAGGATTTTCATTGAGCCGTGGAGGCGGGCTTGGAGGCGTGCGGGGGGTTAAAAATCGCAAAAACTGGTGGGCAGGCCCCCCCCCACCGCCTGGTTCCCACCCCCCGCCTGGTTCCCAACTCTGAGCAATGTTAACTCAGGCACGTCTGATGGTCCCGACTCCGTCCCGCATCCAACAGGTGGGACTGGTCTTTAAGGCCCTTAATAACCACTAAATGGCCTCAATAATCCTATTTTAAAAGGCCCTTGCAAATTTAACACTTTTCCCACGTGAAACACGCCTGGAGGGAAACACGAATGTGAAACCTGACGGGAGCACTATTGGATTGCTGACTATCAATTGCAGGTCAACCATTAAAGAGGAGATTTGATCAGCCATCATTTGCAGGTGGCAGGACTTAGTGGTCTCAGGTCTGGGGCAACTTTTAGAAGGCTTAACCACACCTGTGGAAGGTTGGAGCCTCACACCCATCTCCAGTGTGACCTCCTGGGAAACCCCTCTCGCCACCTTCACTCAGCGCTTCCTCAACGGAGGCATATACCAGAAGCATGGGAGCCATTTATTTCCTTCCCATCTGGGCATTAGAGGAGCTTGAGCACCAGCCACGGCACCAGCAGAACCAGGAACAACAGCAGCATCAGCAACAGTAGCAGCAGCAGGAGCGCAAAGCTGCTGCTCACCCACCTGAGGCTGCACAGGCCAGAAGGGGCCAGCGCCTGGAAGCCCGTCGGCACAGGAGATACCCCCCAAACAGGGTCTACAGACGCAGGGTCACCTATCTCAAAATGTCTGAGCAGCAGTGCCAAAGGCGGCTCCGACTTTCGCGACAGGTAGTGACTGACATCTGCGCAATGCTACAGCAAGACCTGCTGCCCAGTGAACCAGGTGGACAAGCATTACCAGTGGCCGTCAAAGTCACCACCGCACTCAACTTTTTTGCCTCAGGCTCATTCCAGGGATCAGCAGCAGACATCAGCGGCATCTCCCAGGCGGCCACACACACTTGCATCATGCAGGTAACCGATGCCCTCTTTGCCCTCGCGCACAATCACATCCATTTCACCAAGGATCGAGCAAGTGTCACGGCGCGAGCGGTTGGATTAGCTCACCTGGCAGGCTTTCCAGGGGTGCAGGGCATCGTTTACTGCATACATGTGCACTTAAGGCACCCCATCGCAATCCAGGTATTTTTGTCAACCGCAAGGGCTTCCACTCCCTTAACGTTCAGCTGGTGTGTGACCACAAGAAGGAAATTTTGCATGTTTGTGCCATGTACCCTGGCAGTTGCCATGACTCCTTCATACTGCGCCAGTCTAGTGTGCCGCCACTATTCAGTCCGCCAGACCAATTTAACGGATGGCTACTTGGAGACAAGGGCTATCCCCTGAGGACGTGGCTAATGACGACGTTGAGGAGATCATCCAACGAAGCTGAGGAGAGCTACAACTCCAGCCACATGTCCACCAGAGCCATAATCGAGCAAACCATCAGTTTGCTGAAGATGCGCTTCAGATGCCTGGATAGATCAGGTGGAGCCCTGCAGTACTCAGCAGCCAGGGTCTCCAGAATCATCGTGGTTTGCTGTGCACTTCACAACATGGCACAACGTCGTGGCTTGCAGATTCCTGAGGACCAAGTGGCTCCTCACATATCCTTCTCAGATGAGGAGGAGGAGGAGGAGGAGGAAGAGGAGAAGGAGGAGGAGCAGGAGGAGGAGGAGGAGGGTGAAAAGGAACATCCTGCAGAGGCCCATCAACCAGCGGCAGCATTACGCGAGAACATTGCTGCCCAGGATGCAAGGAACGCACTCATCCTGGCCAGATTTGCTTAGCCTAGTCAATCAAACACTTTTGCCTCGCGGCTTCTTACCAGAGCATTGACAATGGCCAAGAACCAGAGGATTCCTAGCACTCTGACCACCATACTGAGAGTTGCAAGTATTCCTAAGGCCTCAATGTGGAAGTCCCAATAGCGAAATGACAGACGCCACAACTGCAATATTTGCCATCAGAATTTTTTGTACAATTACGAAGTGATTGTATTTTTACACTAAACACAAAATTCCACCCAAGTGACTACCCTTGCGACTACTTGTGCTTTATCTTCCTCTTACACGTGCTCCTACATAGTGCTTCCTCTGTGGCTTCAGCAGATGTGGAGGCCCCTTGCTCACTTTCCTGCTGCTCCTGTCTTGACACCTTTGGCGGGCGTCCTCTGGGGTTGTGAGGGCTTGTAAACAGTCTGCTGCTCCTGCGGCTGTGCAGGGGTTGAGACGTCTTTCTCACTTGGGTGTGGACTCCGGTGGGGCTCTGACCGAGGGCTCTGCAGTGGCATGGAAGTGTGAGCACTTGGAGAGGAGCCCCTACTTCCTTGCGGTCTGCCACCAACCTCCCTCTCAAGGGTCAAGTCCCCCTCAGTGTCTGCAAGTGGCTGGACAGCATCTTGCTGCACATTAGGGGGGGCCATGGGGACATGTATCTGCAATGGCAGTCCTACTCAGAAGGACTTCCATGAAGGTCTAGTTTCTCTGTTCAATAGATGCCCATCGCTCCTCAAGAGATGTCATTCTATTCTGAACAATGACCATGTTTTCCATACCATGGCGACTAAGCTCCTCCATGGCCGTAGCCCTCCTCTCATCTACCATAGCCATCCTCTCCTCTACGGTAGCCAGCCTTACCATGGAGGTAGCAATCGTTTCCACGGAGGTAGCCATCCTTTCCGTGGTGATGCGTTCATGCGCCAATAACTCCACAAAGGCTCTGCTCATGTTCGCTATGGACTCCTCCATTCACTCCACACTCGCAGCGACTCTAGAGACAAAACCTGCCAGAGACTCCTGCATCTGTGCCTGGAGTTCCATCACCTGTGATCTTATGGATGGACCCAGAGGCAGAGGGTCGACATGCTGCTGAGCCAAGCTGGCAGAGTCCTGCGCCCTCCGACTAGGACTCTCCACTGCTGTCCCTGTCTCCAATGCTCACTTGTGAGCTGTGATACACCAGGTGACAAGACTACTCTGTGTCCCGAATGTCCCACCAAGGTGTGAGTGTCTGCGCTGGTGCTGGGTGCGCTGAATTCTGCTGGCGCTGCGCCCTAAGAGGTTGCAGCTTCCTCTGAGGAGTCTGGCTACTCAGCCTCTTCTTCCTGGCTAGGGGGGATGGATGCTTGTGATGGTCCTGTGGGGGAGTAAAGGAAAGAGTCAGAGATGTGATGCAAAGGCTACATGCACATAGCTTTTTGCAGATGCTCATAAGTGCATCTGTTACAGTTTCACAATCATTATCAGCAACTCATGCAATGTCAAAGAGAGAGATGGGAAACTTTTCTGTCACCAGCTTGCTCTGTTGCACCCGTCTGTCCGTCCCCCACATGTGAATCATCCTCAATGCCCATAATTTCCAGGACGGCCTCCTCCCAGGGGGTCAGGTGGGCTATTGAGGCTGTCCCTCCTCCTGTCCTGGCTCGCTCTCTTTTGTTGTGAGCTCTCTTTTCCTGCAATGAGGGAGACAAGTGGAGGTTGAGTGAGAATGAAGGAGTGAGTGTAGAGATTGCATAGCATAGATACTTAGAAGGAGACAAAGATGGAGTGAGGTTGCAAGACCAAGGGCCCTCCCTGTGTGTTGTCAGTTGTGTTCAAAGCATCAGAGTGATAGGGAGTATGAGGGCTGCATGGTGGAATAGTTATGTGAATGTGAGCATATAGAGAGAGGGAATGGGTAAGGGTGCATGGATGTCAGTGTCAAGTGAGATGTGGAGGAAGAGATTGCTAAAGCTGAGTGCTGGTGAGGAAAGGGGATCAGATTGAGGGTGATGGGAAATTCATACTCACTTTTCCAGTGCGCTGAAGGCCATGAAATCTTTTCCTGCACTGTATCCAGGTTCTGCGGATGACTCCCAAGGAGTTGACCTCCTCAGCCATCTGCATCCACACAGCCTTGGTCTGAGTGGGAGGCCTCTTCCTCCCTGATGAAGGGAACAGCACCTCCCTGTTGGCCCTTGCCCCATCGACTAATGCCTGCAGTGCTGCCTCGTCAAAGCGAGGAGCTTATCTTGCCCTCCCGCTTGTTATTTTTGCTGCAGCTCCCTCACACTGCACAGTCAAGAATCTTGACAGTCTGCTGAAGAAGCAAGGCTTGCTGTGGACCTTAAATGCAGCAGCAATTATGACGTCATCAGAGGGGACTTTCAGTCATGAAAAACCCATTTGCAAAGTCTTCCCAAACGTTGGAAATCAATTGGCCAATTAAGTTAAAATTGCATCAATCTCCCACATCCATTTAGATTCGTGTGGTAAACACGAAATTCAAATAACATGACACCAGCCCGCACCTGAGTTAAAATCCAGCCCCTTATATCCAGGGATACTTAAAACCCAATCCTGCCCTTTTTTCAGCCAGGTCTCAGTTATCGCCACGACATCATATTCCTATGTGGCTATTTGCGCCTGCCGCTCACCAACCTTAGTTACCACGCTTCGTGCATTTACACACATGCTCTGTAAACCTCTCTTAGTTCTTCTTGTATTCTCTTAGTCTGACCCCACCTAATTGTTGTGTATTTTGAATGTGTATTAGAATTGTCCCACATGGGATACCGTAGTGGTGATTTGCAATGCACTATGGGAAATGTAGTGCATTGAGTGAAGAAGCACATTGTAAATAAAATGGCCATTAACTAAACTCTCCACCCCGGAGTCCTTCTTAATTGTTATATAGGTAAGGGTATAAAACCCCTTGAGACACAACAAAACTGGCGACGAGGACGACGGACTTGCGTATCACTTTGCACTGGAATCAGCGATGTTTAAAGTAAGAAGTTACTGTCTTTTCTTAATGGCGCGCCCGCAGTTTAGTGCTGATGCAATCGCCTCGTAAAGGTGGCGGTTAGTGTGTTACACAAATAAGAAGGGGGAGAGTAACGATACAGTGAAACGAAGTGGAGGAAAAGGACTGTAAAAAAAATTTTAAAAGTGGAGGGAAAGGACTGTAAAGAAAAAAAAAACAAAATGGCTATGCTAACCGGAGCGTTTGGACCATTTGATGAAACGGCAGAGCAATGGAGTGCTTATACAGAGAGTTTCGGATTTTTTGTGACTGCAAATGGCATTAAAGATGACGTGAAAGTGGCGACGTTCCTCAGTGTGATCGGAGCAAAAACATTTGGCTTGTTACGGAGTTTGATGCACCCGGATAAGCCCGGCACTAAGACATATGATCAGATTGTGGAAGTTTTGGAAACACATTTCGCACCCAAGCCGCTGCTGATTGCCGAGAGGTTCAGGTTTCACAAACGAAACCAAGGGGAGGGTGAGTCCATAGCCGAATATGTTGCAGTGCTAAAGAAGCTAACTGAGCATTGTGAGTTTGGTGAAACTCTAAATGACACTGTCCGTGATAGGTTTGTGTGTGGATTAAGATGTGAAGCAACATAGAAGCGCTTGCTCACGACTGACAAACTGACGCTTAAATCAGCAGTGGAGCGCGCTGTGTCTATGGAGTTAGCAGCTAAAGATGCACAGCTGTTGGGGGCTGCAACAAAAGTGCACAGGGTAGCAGCTACACCGGATAAGCATGCAAAGGGCGCCAGAGAGTGTTACAGATGTGGAAGGTCAGGTCATCAGCCATCTGACTGCTGGTGTAAAGACCTGACCTGTCGGAAATGTGAAAAGAAAGGACACATTGAACGTGTGTGTAAAGGGCAAAGCAAAGAATCCTACACAGAGACACACAAAAACAAATAAGGAAACACATCCAACTGGTGTTCTAAAAAGAAAAACCTACACATGGTGAAACAAGAACAGGAAGACAGTGACACAGACTCTGATGGGGAGCTGAATCTCCATGTGTTAACGGTGAATGTAGGCTCATCAGGCTATGGAGTCACTCCACTACTAGAGGGAATACCGGTCAAAATGGAGCTGGATACGGGGGCCGCTGTCTCCTTGATTTCAGAGAAGCTATTCAAAGAAAAACTGAACCACCTATCACTGACGCCGGCCAAGCTCATCTTAAAGACCTACACTGGGGAAACAGTCCCAATGCTGGGTAAGACGGAGGTCAAGGTGGAGCTTAATGGACAAACCGTGATGCTGCCAGTTTACGTGGTCAAGGGTGACTATCCATCCCTGATGGGCAGGCCATGGTTGGAGAAAATTCATCTGGATTGGAAAAAAGTGAATGCGGTGCCAGTCGAAGAGGCGGGGCTAGCGGCAGTGTTGACGGAGAATTGGGGAGTATGAAGGGGATTACGGTCAAACTCAAGGTGAAGCCTGACAGCCAGCCACGATTCCTGAAGGCCAGGAACGTTCCCTACGCCCTCAGACCAAAGGTGGAGGCTGACCTGGAGCGTCTGGTCAAGATAGGGGTCCTGCTGCCAGTTTCGCACAGTGAGTGGGCCACGCCCATGGTACCAGTGATGAAGAGTGACGGCGCAGTTCGCTTATGTGGAGATTTCAAAGTAACAGTGAATCCTGTGCTCTCAGTTGAACAGTACCCCCTCCCCATCATTGAAGATCTTTTCGTGGGTCTAGCAGGCGGTCAGAAGTTTAGCAAGATTGATCTATGCCAAGCCTACTTGCAGATGCATGTAGAAGAGGACTCATAGAAGTACCTCACCATCACCACCCACAAGGGCCTCTACAGGTACTGCCGCCTACCCTTTGGTATAACGTCAGCACCAGCATTGTTTCAGCGGGCTATGGACCAGATCTTAAGCGGCATTCCAGGGGTACAATGTTATCTCGATGATATCCTTGTCACAGGAAAGGACGACAACGAGCATCTGCAGAACCTGACGAAGACACTGGGAAGACTTGAAGAATATGGCTTATGCGTTCGCAAGGACAAATGCGAATTTTTCAAGCCATCAGTGGAGTACCTAGGCCATGTCATCGACGCGGATGGCCTACACACAGCACCGTCGAAAGTGAAAGCCATTGCCGACGCTCCTGTACCTACAAATGTCGGCCAGCTGCGGTCATTCTTAGGTCTCCTGAACTATTACGGAAAGTTTATTCCACAGCTGGCATCACTGTTGAAGCCATTACATGAGTTGCTGTGTCAGGGCAAGGCCTGAGCATGGATGAAGGAGTGCGAAGCTTCATTCAAGAAAGCCAAAGCAGCTTTGACTGACCCCAGAGTGTTGACGCACTTTGACCCGGCGTTGCAGATTCAGCTGGCCTGTGATGCGTCGCCTTATGGCGTCGGCGTGGTCGTGTCCCACATCTTTCCCTCAGGCGAAGAGAAGCCGATTGCATTCGCGTCAAGGTCCCTGAGCAAGGTGGAGGTGAAATACCCGCAGATCGAAAAAGAGGCTTTGGGCATCATCTTTGGAATCAAAAAGTTCCATCACTACTTGTTCGGAAGGAAATTCACCTTGCTGACGGATCATGGTCCTCTGACATCGATCTTTGGTCCACACACAGGAATACCCTCCCTGGCAGCGTGCAGGATGCAGTGCTGGGCGCTGATGTTAAGCGCTCACAATTACAACATCAAATACCGGAGGTCAGCAGCACATGGCAATGCGGACGGATTGTCAAGACTTTCGCTGCCTGTACCCTCTGAAGGCTGTGAGCAGAAGATTTTCTACTTTGACATGGTGAGCAATGCCCCTGTCACGGCCCGGCAGGTCAAGAAAGAGACCAGAGTGGACCCTACGCTATCCAAGGTGCTGGATCGGGTGATGCAAGGAGATGGATCACGGGTGTCAGACGCACCACCTGAGCTCCTACCTTACCTGTCAAGAGGGAAGGAGTTGTCTGTCACGTCAGGATGCCTCCTTTGAGGCATGCGAGTGATCATACCACCAAAGCTGCGGAAACATGTCCTCAACGAGCTGCACTCAGGACATTGTGGTATTGTCCGGATGAAGGAGCTGGCATGAAGCTACTTCTGGTGGCCCGGTCTGGATCATGAAATTGAAGTTGAAGCAAAATCATGCCCATCATGCGAGACAACCAGGGATACGCCAAGAGCAGCGCCACTGCATCCATGGGAATGGCCGGCGACACCGTGGCAATGGATCCATCTGGACTTCGCGGGACCAGTGGAAGGAGCAATGTTCCTGGTCGCAGTGGACTCCCATTCCAAATGGCCGGAGGTTGCAGTAATGTCCACTACCACTACAGAGAAAACCATCGAGACTCTGAGAGAGATGTTCGGGCGATTTGGTCTGCCGGAGCAGATCGTAACCGACAATGGAACACAGTTCACATCCCAGGAGATGGAGGAGTTCCTCAAGAGCAATGGAATCCAGCACATGTTCTCCGCGCCTTATCATCCATCCACGAATGGATTGGCGGAGAGATTTGTCAGAACGCTGAAACGCGCGTTGAAAGCGGCAAGAAGTGATGCTCCTCTAAAGCAGCGCCTGAATGCTTTCTTGCTGAAATACCGAAACACGCCTCATGCTACAACTGGAGCATCTCCTGCTTACCTACTCATGGGAAGGCAGCTACGGACACGCCTTGACCTGCTGAGGCCAACGTCCACAGAAGCAGTGGTGCACGCCAATCAGCAGGATCAAGTCAGCAGACGAGCTCAGAGGTCCAAAGAACGACATTTTGTGGTGGGGGGCAAAGTCCTCGCACGTAACTACACCACCCCGGAGTGGTGGGTCCTGGCTACTGTCATTCAAAAGACGGGCCCCGTTTCATACCGAGTCCGCACCGGAGACGACCAAACATGGAGACGGCATGTAGCCCAGTTACTGCCAAGACAGTCGCCACAGGTAACCCAAGAAACAGAGGATCAAGTACCTGCTGGGGCTCCAGCAGGGACTGGTCGTCCGACCCTGAGACGGTGGCACCATCCACTCTTGTGCCATCGAGGGAGGAAGCCATGCCTGCAGGGTCACGGGAGAGCCAGCCAGAGCCTGCTCCTGAGACTAGGCGTTACCCCCAAAGAGAAAGGCAGCCTCCAGAGCGCCTTAGTTACAGTTAGTGCTAACCGGTGTGCATGGGGCAGAATAATCCCCAGGGTTAGCGGAGTGTAGAGGCAGTCTACCCTCTCTTCCAAAGTTATAGTCATTTTCAGTTATTCTGTTTTGTGGACATTCTATTTTAAGGGGGAGGAAATATGTTGTGTATTTTGAATGTGTATTAGAATTGGCCCACATGGGATACCGTAGTGGTGATTTGCAATGCACTATGGGAAATGTAGTTCATTGAGTGAAGAAGCACATTTTAAATAAAATGGCCGTTAACTAAACTCTCCACCCCGGAGTCCTTCTTAATAATTGTTATATAGGTAAGGGTATAAAACCCCTTGAGACACAACACTAATACTTTACTATTTCATACTCTCATGCTATCTGTCTCTCCCATTTCTTTGTGCACTTAGTTTCTCCTTTCTACTGCTACATCCTGGTGCCCATCCCCCTACCAAATTAGTTTAAAGCCTCCCCAATAGCACTCGCACCGCCCCCCCCCCCCCCGTGAGGACATTGGTTCCGGCTCTGTTGAGGTGCAACCCGTCCAGTTGCAGATAATCATTTTGAGGCTAATGGAGATTCCACGTCAATATGGCAATGAGGATGCATGCAAATGTCCATTTTTTGAGGATTCTATTGTTTTCTGAGCTACTTGTTTGCTACAGTTCAGTTGTATGTAATTACTGAGCCAAGGAGCTGAAAGTGAAGAGAACTTAGGAAAATAGAAACAGGAGTAGGCCATTGAGCCCTCTCGAGCCTGTTCCGCCATTCAATAAGACCATGGCTGATCTGCGACCTAACTCTATATACCCGCCTTTGGCCCATATCCCTTAAAACCTTTAGGGGGGAAATTCTGTTGATTTGCGCCTCCCGTTAGTGCCCTAAGAGGGCGCTAATGGGGCGCAAAGCAACTAGCGCCTGAGCGCGGCGCCGCCAACGCCCCCCACGAAATATAGCGGGTGGTTAGCGGCCGCGGCACTGCGCCACAGGAAATGAAGTCAACGCCATGCGCAGCGCCCCGGCTGCGATCTTTGGTCGCGCCCCCTGACTAACCACCGGACGCTATGTGAGGGGGGTCTACCTGAGGCCAGGGCGGCGCAAATTAAAGGGGAGGTACCGGGCGGCCATTTTTGTTGCTGGCCGCCTGCCAGCACCTACCCCCGTTGCTGTCCCCGGCCTTCTGTGCAGCCCCCCCGCGGGGTGCCGGCTGTGCTCCGTGAGCCCGCCACTCCTCTTGATAAGGGGAGGAAGGCCTGCAGTACCGCAGCGTGACATGCTGCAGCACCGCGATATTCACTCACAGCACCCCAAGAGGGAGGAGGGGTGCTTCCAGTAGTGCCCGCCTCCCTCTTGGGGCGCTGCCAGTGAATTTCGGGAGAGGGGGCGCTACTTTTTTCGGGGTGCTAAAAGTAGCGCCCCGGCAAAGTTAGCGACCCAAAGGGGCCACGACCTAATTTTTACCCGTAGTTACCAAAAAGCTATCAATCTCTGATTTAAAATTAACAAATGATCCAGCATCAATTGCTGTTTGCAGAAGAGAGTTCCAAACTACTACCGCCCTTTGTGTTTCCTAATTTCACTCCTGAAATGTCTGGCTCTAATTTTTAGGCTATGCCCCCAAGTCCTAGAATCTCCAACCAGCAGAAATAATTTCTCTCTATCTACCCTATCTGTTCCCCTTAATATCTTGAAAACTTTGAAACTTCAAACTTCAAACCTTGGGACTCTTACAAAGCGGAAGTGAATGGGCAACAACACATCGTTCTCCGCACTTTTCAGTGCTGAAAATAACGACTGGCCTTATTAGATTTATTGATGAGGAATCTACTTTATATTTGACAGTTGTTACTTATGATTTGTAAGAGTCCCAAGTTCTCTTCACTTCTAGTTCAATATTTTTCTCTTGGATTAAATCCATTAAAAAAAAATCAACATCATCATCATCATCATGTGTATATATATTGATCTTGAGACTTTGATCTTATTAAAAATTTGACACCGGGCATTGTTAGTTAGCCACTTGCAATTTGCTGGGTTGTGTTAAGGCATTTTGTTTGCTTATTTATTTTATCTTCATCCTCTACTGTAACTGTTGACTCTTGGCTGGGATATGGTTCTACGAGAGCCAGTTGACCTCTGCTAATTCATCCAAATGGCCAGTGTTCATATGTGAGACTTCACGGTGAAAGCCATCAGACCACTTGAATGCAAGGATATCAGAGACAAACCCAATCCTGTCCCAGCCCAGCATCTTCATATGCACACTTCGAGCAGGAATGTTGGACAGTGATCGAGGGTGGAATCTTTGGCCAGCTTTACTCCTTAACTCTGCAGTACTAAGGATGATATAGACTGGTTGGTCAGATGGGCAGAATTTAACCCTGAAAAATGAGAGGTGATGCATTTTGGGAGGACTAACAAGGCAAGGGAATACACAATGAATGGTAGGAGCCTAGGAAGGACAAAGGATCAGAGGGACCTTGGTGTGCATGTACATAGATCCCTGAAGGCAGCAGGACAGGTAGATAAGGTGGTTAAAAAGGCATATGGGATACTTGCCTTCATTAGCCGAGGCATAGAATATAAGAGCAGGGAGGTTATGATGGAGCTGTACAAAACGCTGGTTAGGCCACAGCTGGAATACTGTGTGCAGTTCTGGTCGCCACACTATAGGAAGGATGTGATTGCATTGGAGAGCGTGCAGAGGAGATTCACCAGGATGTTACCTGGGCTGGAGCGCTTCAGCTATGAAGCGAGACTGGACAGGCTGGGGTTGTTTTCCTTAGAGCAGAGAAGGCTGAGGAGGGACCTGATTGAGATGTACAAAATTATGAGGGGCATAGATAGGGTAGATAGAAAGGAACTTTTCCCCATAGAAAGGGGTCAATAACCAGGGGGCATAGTTTCAAGGTAAGGGGAAGGAGGTTTAGAAACGCCATAGCATATAATGCTACGGACCAAGTGCTGGAAAATGGAATTAGAATAGATAGGGCTTGATGGCCGGTGCACACACGATGGGCCGAAGGGCCTCTTTCTGTGCTGTATAACTCTATGACTCTATGACAGTTGAAGTGCACCTATGGCTACCCGGGCTGAGAGCGGATTTCTTAGCAAAGATTGTTTGTCTGATTTCGAAACAAGGTTGTGTCATGTAATTTTTGGGGAAGGATATTGTGAAAAATAATATCAGCATTAGATCAAAAAAACATCCATTGGCCAAAATCTTCATAATATGTTCACACAAGATGACAGGATTTTGAAAACATTGAAAAATTTTGTGATTTTTCATAGGAACTACATATCTTAGTGTGTGCATCACATGGGGAATTAGACACTTTTAACTTATGAATCTAACCAGCTTTTATATATATTCTGCGCTATGTTTCAGTATGTGTAACCTTCCTTCCTCTTTACTGTGTGTGTCGCTTGTAATGTATGTACCTTTAAGGGAGAGAACTACTTTTTACAGCTCCTGTATACTGTAGTACTGGCAGTGACCACACCTGTATATAAACCCTGAGTAGTGATCTGTACACTTAGTTCTAGAGTAACCCTCATTCAGTAAACACCTGTTGAATCGTTCCCTGCAGTATTGTTGTCTAATTATTGAAGGACACAACATCAAGATACACGGATCTAACATTGGCGACGAGCAGATTCGAAACTACCTGCAACTCTGCATCACCTCCCAGGGATTCGCTCCTGGAGAACAGTGGAAGAAGGCTGAGTCCAGAAGCACAGGCGTCGACCACGGGCAACCCCCCAGTCATCCAGCGGAGATTTGAGCATCGCAGGGGAGGCTGTCGAGAGCCAGGCTTGGCTTTCCAGTCACGGTGGTCCAGCGAAACGGGCTGGCAACAGGTATTGCGCAGACCCTTCCCAGACAGCGGCGGCTAGAGCCGACCGAGCGACGCAGAAAAAGGCCGAGCAGCGTCGACAGGGGAGAGAGAGAGGGTAGAGCGCACAGGGGGCAGCCGGTGTTCAGGACCGAGCGGCGTCAACGGGGGAGAGAGGCGAGTGAGAGCAGAGCACAGCCGGTGTTCAAGGGCCGAGCAGCGTCAACGGGGGAGAGAGGCGCGCAGGAAAATGCGAGGCGCTGCCATTGCCACGAGGACCGCAGAGAGCGGCACTGGCAGCAGCGCACGAGCAGCGCACGAAACCCACAGGGCGTCGCCATTTGCCACGAGGACCGCCAAGAGCGGCGTTGGCAGCAGCGCGGGAGACGCCATTTTAAGCCGCAGTGGGGAAGAAAGGAAAGCGCGGGAGACGCCATTTTAAGCCAGTCTAACCACACCCAAAAATGCCGAAGAGTGGCAGTATCACAGCGTTCGACAATGAAGTCGAAGATTGGACGACGTATGAAGTGCCAGATGACAAGAAAGCGCTGGTATTGTTGAATTCAATGGGTGCAAAAACATATGGCTTACTACGAAACCTAGTAACCCCAGAAAAGCCAGTAGAAAAGGATTTTGAAAACATAGTGTCAATCCTACAGGACCACTTAAAGCCCACACCACTGCTGATAGCAGAAAGATTTAAGTTTCACAAAAGGAACCAGCATAAAGATGAAAGTAATGCTGAGTATTTAATGAAACTGCGCAAGCTATCGAAACACTGCCAGTTTGGAATGGGACTAGCAGATACTTTAAGGGACAAGTTTGTGTGTGGGCTTCAAAGTGAAGGAACCCAGAAACGGCTTCTATCAGAAAAGGATCTTACGCTGGACAAGGCTTTCAGCATTGCAGTATCACACGAAGCAGCAGCACGGGGCGTGGCAGAGATACAACGGAGACCGCAAGAATATGGCACAAATGAAATGTCATACGGAACAGTGAAGTGCTATCGCTGCGGCAGAACAACACACGACCATAATGATTGCTGGTTCAAGGACAAAGTGTGCAGACAGTGTGGAAAAGTAGGACACATAGCAAGAGTCTGCAGGTCGGGAAAGAAAACCAGCAGCAAGAAATCTCCACAGGAGAAGTACAAGAAGGTACATAAGGTGACGGAGAGTAGTTCAGACGAACAGAAAAATTATACAGACTCCGGAAGCAAGGAGCTGGGTTGTCTGAAACTACATAATGTGATCAAAACGGAGGATCACCAAACTATCTGGGTCACGCTCAAGATAGCAGGAGTCCAAGTGAAAATGGAATTGGACACAGGACCAGCCCTAACAGTCATAAACCGAAGGGACTACAAGCGGCTATTCTCACATATACCCTTGAGAGATACAAAGATTGTCTTGAAGATGTACACGGGGCAAAAAGTCTACCCCAAAGGAAAACTAAGGGTGAACGTTATACATAACGGCAAGGAAACACCAAAAATGGACCTATATGTATTGCCAGATGGAGGACCACCACTACTAGGACGTGAATGGATCCAGAAGATACAGCTAGATTGGCATTCCATACAAGCACTGACTGTAGATGCCAAAAAGGATGACGACGTCACACCTGGACGACTGTCAAAAATGCTAACTGGCGCACAAGAAGTGTTCCAGGAGGGACTCGGAACACTAAAAGGCATAACAGCGACGATCAAAATAGAGGAAAATGCAAGCCCAAAGTTTTTTAAGGCCAGACCGGTACCTTATGCGATCCGCCCAGCAGTTGAAGCAGAGCTGGAAGGTTTGGAACGTTCAGGAGTACTGTCCAAAGTGGGCTGGAGCGAGTGGGCTACACTCATCGTTCCTGTAATGAAGAGGTCGTTGAGTAATACGCCTGGGGAACCAAAGAAGGTTCGCATCTGTGGGGACTTTAAGGTGACAGTGAACCCAGTCCTTCACACTGTACAATATCTGCTTCCGCGGATTGAAGATATTTTCGCCTCGCTGTCTGGAGGGTTACGCTTCACTAAGATTGATCTGGCCCAGGCGTACCTGCAAATGGAGGTAGAAGAAGCCTCGAAACAGTACCTCACGATCAACACCCATAAAGGTCTCTACCAACACAACTGGCTGGTGTTCAGGGTAGCATCAGCTCCGGCTATTTGGCAAAGGGCAATAGAACAAGTCCTGCAAGGGATTCCAGGGACACAGTGTTATTTGGACGACATCCTCGTCACGGGCTAAAATGAGAGTGATCACCTCGCCAACCTGGAGCAGGTGCTCACTAGATTGAAGGAATATGGGCTCCGAGCTAATCGCCAAAAATGCGAGTTTTTCCAGAAGCAGATCTCGTATTGTGGCCACGATATTGATAAAGAGGGGTTACATAAGTCCCCTGAAAAGCTTGAGGCAGTAGTCAAGGCTCCAGCACCGGAAAATGTGTCACAACTGAGGTCGTTCCTCGGGCTGGTGAACTACTACCCTAAGTTCTTGCCAAATTTGTTTACCGTACTACACCCACTGAACACTCTACTGCAAATGGGGGTACCATGGAAGTGGCGTGACGAATGTAAACGAGCTTTCCAGAAGAGCAAAGCATTGATCACATCAAAAGAGGTGTTGGCTCATTTCAACCCAGCACTACCAATTCGGTTGGCGTGTGATGCATCACATTGGAGTGGTGCTGTTGCACAAATTCCCGGACGGCTCGGAGAGGCCAGTAGCCTTTGCGTCTCGGTCACTAACCTCAGCCGAGCGTAACTACGCCCAGATTGACAGGGAGGCCCTCAGCCTAGTGTGGGGAGTGAAAACGTTCAATCACTATCTGCACGGGCAGAAGTTCACCTTGCTGACTGACCACCAACCACTTGTCTCCATCTTTAATCCAAAGAAGGGCGTTCCGGTGATGACTGCGCAACAGCAAAAAGATGGTCCCTTTTTCTAGGAGCGCACCAATATGAAATCGAGTATAAGGGCACGAAACAGCATGGAAACGCTGATGGGCTATCATGCCTGCCACTGCCTACTGCAGAGGAAGCACCAGCAGTGGATCCTGTCGAAATATTTCATTCGACTATAATTGAATGCTTGCCAGTAACTAACGCTGGTATAGAGAAGGAGACCCGAAATGACCCGACACTGTCTCGGGTATATGATTTGACGGTGAAGGGATGGCCAGCACATGGCGACTCACTGTTGCCAGCATTCTCATCCAGAAGAGAACAGCTGTCAGTATGCCAGGGGACCTTGATGTGTGGATACCGAGTAGTAATTCCACCCAAGTTAAGGGAGAGAGTGCTCAATGAGCTTCACGAAGGTCATCTGGGAGGGGTGAAAATGAAAAGCCTTGCTAGGGCTTATGTGTGGTGGCCGGGGATCGATCAGCAAATCGAGGACCTGACAAAGACCAGTGCGGCATCGGCAGCGGGTGGAGGCGGAGCAGCGTGGCAGAGCGACTACAAGAGGCCCCAGAGGCTCAGGTAGGCCTCAGTGTGGCATCGGCAGCGGGTGGAGGCGGAGCAGCACGGCAGAGCGACTACAAGAGGCCCCAGAGGCTCAGGTAGGCCTCAGTGCGGCATCGGCAGTGGGTGGAGGCGGAGCAGCGCGGCAGAGCGACTACAAGAGGCCCCAGAGGCTCAGGTAGGCCTCAGTGTGGCATCGGCAGCGGGTGGAGGCGGAGCAGCATGGCAGAGCGACTACAAGAGGCCCCAGAGGCTCAGGTAGGCCTCACCAATCTCCAATCTCAGGCAAGGAGAGAGGTAAAAGGTATTCAAGGTGCGACGTCACCACAAAACAGGTAGGTGATTGGTTGGAGTATTTCTCTCGTTTTAAAACTTTAAGTCTGTGGTTTATAGTTTTAAAGGTTGCTGTGGTGTACCAGGGACAGTTTGTAAACCAGAGGGATTGATTTAATTTAAATCCAATTAATTAAAGGGGATACTAGCATCTAAAATCAGGCAGAGGGTGTCCATAACTAACAATAAAAAATTTAATTAATTGCGTAGAATGGAGCAGGTGATGTGTTACTGTTGCGAGATGTGGGAGCCGGTGAACCCCATTGAGGCTCACGGTGATTACGTCTGTGACAAGTGTCTGCTGCTACAGGAACTCCAGCTCCATGTTGATCAGCTGGAGTCTGAGCTTCAGACACTGCGACACATCAGGGAGGGGAAGAAGTACCTGGACTCTGTGTATCAGGAGGTGGTCACACCTATGAAGTTAAGTAATTCAGATGTAGCCCATGGTCAGGGACAGGACGATGTGACTATGAGTGAGGCAGGTACGGGGATCCAGGAGGTAGAGCTGGAGGAGCCGCAGCCCTTGCCCTTGACCAACTGGTTCAAGGTTCTTACTCCCTGTGGGGACAGGAGCAGGGACTGCAGGGAGGATGAGCAACCTGGCCACAGCACTGTGGCACGGGGGGCCATTCAAGAGGGGGGAGTAACTAGAAATGTTGTAGTGGTAGGGGATAGTATTATTAGGGGGATAGATAGAGTTCTCTGCAGCCGAGAGCGAGAGTCCCGAAGGCTGTGTTGCCTACGCGGTGCCAGGGTTAAGGACATCTCCTCTGGGCTGGAAAGAAACTTGCAGTGGGAGGGGGTGGATCCAGTTGTCGTGGTCCATGTTGGTACAAACGACGTAGATAGGACTAGGAAGCCGGTTCTGTTAAAGGAGTATGAGCAGCTAGGGGTCAAATTAAAAAACAAAACCTCAAGGGTAATAATCTCTGGATTATTACCTGAGCCACGAGCGAATTTGGCTAGGACAAATAACATTAGAGAGTTAAATGCGTGGCTCAAAGACTGGTGTGGGAGAAATGGGTTTTGCTTCCTGGGACACTGGCACCAGTACTGGGGCAGGAGGGAGCTGTTCCGTTGGGATGGGCTTCACTTGGCCAGTGGTGGGACTAGAGTCCTGGCGGATCATATAACTAGGGCTGTAGAGAAGGCTTTAAACTAGCTAGTCGGGGGGAGGTTCCTAGAGAGCAAATAATAAAAATGACAACAGAGAAGGTCATAGGCTTAGGTAGCAGAGGGGAAATTAAAAACCAGAGCGTGTCAGGAAGGGGCAGAAGGTATGGAGTAAAAGGTAAAGTAATAAAAAGGGCAAAAGCAGGAACTAAGTGTCACAAAACATATTTGAACGTTCTCCATCTGAATGCACGTAGCATTCGTAACAAAATAGATGAGTTAATGGCACAAATAACTACATATGGGTATGATCTTGTGGCCATTACAGAAACATGGCTGCAGGGTGACAATGCCTGGGAATTAAACATACCAGGTTATTTAACGATCAGGAAGGACAGGCAGGAAGGAAGGGGAGGTGGGGTGGCTATGTTAATAAAGGAAGGAATCACTGTAATACAGAGAAATGATATTGGGTCAAAAGATCAGGATAATGAAACAGTTTGGGTGGAGATAAGGAATAATAAGGGGAAAAAAACACAAGTGGGCGTAGCCTATAGGCCTCCGAACAGTTGCAACTCTGTTGGACGGAGTATCAATCAGGAAATAGTTGAGGCTTGTAATAAGGGAACATCTATAATTATGGGGGATTTTAACTATCATATTAATTGGACAAATCAAATTGGGCAGGGCTGCCTTGAGGATGAGTTCATTGAATGTATTAGGGATGGGTTTCTTGAGCAGTAGGTAACTGAACCGACCAGGGGGCAAGCAACCTTAGATCTGGTCCTGTGTAATGAGACAGGAGTAATTAAAAATGTCCGAGTAAAGGATCCCCTTGGAATGAGTGACCATAACATGGTTGAATTCCATATTCAATTAGAGGATGAGAAGGTTGGATCTCGAACAAGCGTGCTAAGCTTGAATAAAGGAGACTATGAAGGTATGAGAGCGGAATTGAGTAGAGTGGATTGGGAAAATAGATTAAAGGGTAAGACGATACATGATCAGTGGTGTACATTTAAGGAGTTAATTTACAACTTCCAAAAAAATATATTCCACTGAGAAGAAAAGGGTGTAAAAGAAAAAACAGCCATCCGTGGCTAAGTAAAGAAATTAAGGATAGTATTCGACTAAAAACAAGGGCATATAAGGTAGCCAAATCTAGTGGGAGGATAGAGGATTGGGAAAACTTTAAAAGACAGCAAAAATAACAAAAAGATTGATTAAGAAAGGGAAGATAGATCATGAAAGTAAATTAGCAAAAAATATAAAAACAGATAGTAAGAGTTTTTATAGTTATATAAAAAGAAAAAGGGTGGCTAAAGTAAATGTTGGTCCCTTAGAGGATGAGACCGGGAAATTAATGGTGGGAACTATGGAGATGGCAAAAACACTGAATGATTATTTTGTATCAGTCTTTACAGTAGAGGACACTAAGAATATCCCAACACGGGACAAACAGGGGGCTAAAGGGGGGGAGGAGCGAAACATGATCAAAATCACTAAGGAAGTGGTACTCGGTAAAATAATGGGATTCAAGGTGGATAAATCACCTGGACCTGATGGCTTACATCCTAGGGTCTTGAGGGAAGTGGCGGTAGGGATTGTGCATGCATTAGTAACAATTTTCCAAAACTCCCTGGACTCAGCAAAGGTCCCGGCAGACTGGAAAACTGCTAATGTAACACACTTATTTAAAAAGGGCAGTAGACAGAAGGCTGGAAATTATAGACCGGTTAGCCTAACATCTGTGGTAGGTAAAATTTTGGACTCCATTATTAAGGAGACAGTAACAGGACATTTGGATAATCATAATTTAATAGGACAAAGTCAGCATGGTTTTATGAAGGGGAAGTCATGTTTGACAAATTTGCTGGAGTTCTTTGAGGAAGAAACATATAGGGTGGATAAAGGGGAACCAGTGGACGTAGTGTATTTAGACTTCCAAAAGGCATTTGACAAGGTGCCACACAAAAGATTATTGCTTAAGATAAAAAATCGCAGGATTGGGGGTAATATTCTGGCATGGATAGAGGATTGGCTATCTAACAGCAGGCAGAGAGTTGGGATAAATGGTTCATTCTCAGACTGGCAATCAGTAACTAGTGGTGTTCCGCAGGGGTCGGTGCTGGGTCCCCAACTCTTTACAATCTATATTATCGATTTGGAGGAGGGGACCGAGTGTAACATATCAAAGTTTGCAGATGATACTAAGATGGGAGGGAAAGTAGTGAGTGAGGAGGACATAAAAAACCTGCAAGGGGACATAGACAGGCTAAGTAAGTGGGCAGAGATTTGGCAGATGGAATACAATACTGGAAAGTGTGAGGTTATGCACTTTGGCAGGAAAAATCGTAGAGCAAGTTATTATCTTAATGGCAAGAAACTGGAAAGTACTGAATTACAAAGGGATCTGGGGGTCCTGGTGCACGAAACTCAAAAGGTTACTATGCAGGTGCAGCAAGTGATTAAGAAGGCCAATGGAATGTTGGCTTTCATTGCTAGGGGGATAGAATATAAAAATAGGGAGGTATTGCTTCAGTTGTACAAGGTATTGGTGAGACCGCACCTGGAATACTGCGTCCAGTTTTGGTGTCCATACTTAAGAAAAGACATGCTTGCGGAGCAGGCTCGAGGGGCCGATTGGCCTACTCCTGCTCCTATTTCTTATGATCTTATGTTCTTATGTCTCTCATGATCACCAGATTGTGGAGCATGCAGCAAGTGACCACGAATCTGGAGACCTTCTCGGCCGATTACTGCAGGGCACCTCCTGACTGGTCAAGGCATCGAAACCTCTGCTTGAGGACCCCAATGTTCTGCTCAATGATATTCCTGGTGGTTGATTGGCTCTCATTGTATGAGTGCTCAGCTGCTGTCTGGGGGTTTCTCAGGGAGTCATGAGCCGTGGCATCAGAGGGTATCCTTGTCACCTAGTATCCAGCCATGCACATTGCGTTGTGGCTCAAAGATCTGTGGGACAGATGACTGTCTCATTATAAATGCATCATGGCAGCTCCCTGTAGAGCAGGCATTCACCTGCATGATGTGCTGCCAATGGTCACACATGAGCTGCACATTGAGGGAATGGAACCCCTTCCTGTTCCTGAATACCTCCGAGTTTAAATGCAAGGCTCGCATGGCCACAGGTGTGCAGTCAATGTCTCCCTGTACCATGGGGAATACTGCAATCCTGTCGACTCGTGAAGCTCTCTGCCTCTGGTCTTCTCTGGCAATAGGGCAGGATATATAGTCATTCCTCAGAGCCTATAGGGCCACAGAGATCACAGAAGTGCACAGTGGATTGTGATATGTGACTGATATCACCTGTGGCAGCCTGGAAGGTTCCAGTAGCATAAAAATTAAGTGCTACTGTGACCTTGACCCGTACAGGCAATGCAGTCCTGGCTGTGCTCTGAGGTCTGAGTATTCCTTCCACGAGGCCACAGATCTCTGTTAAGACCTCTTTGGTAAAGCACAGCCTCCTCATGCACTGGTCTTAGATCATGTAATGTCGGAGTAGTGCTCTCTGAAGACCCTGGGTGGATAGGACCTCCTGCTGAGAGCCCTCCTCGCCCTCCTGTGACTCCTGTCCCTCTCTGCTGCAGCAGCTGGTACTGCTCTGCCTGGCCTGATCTCCTCCTCCCATTCCTCATGCAGATCACGGGTGACCCCCAGCAAGATGCCCATGACCAAGCACTCCCTTTCTCTTGGTGACTCCTATAAAGAAAAAGAAGGGCAGAACAGTGGAAAATGGAATTCAATCCGAGAAGTGTGAGGTAATGTACACAGTGGACGTTGGAGAGAGCATCGTGAGATGCCATGCTGAACAGATTCTAGAGTCACAGGAACAAGCCAAACCCATACCACGAGCAGGTGCACCTGCTAATCAACCCGAAGTACAGATTGCGCCTACCTCAGAAGCAGTGGTATTGGAAGCTGACGAACCAAACAATGACAATGAGCCAGAATCAACTCCGCCGCAAGAACAGGATACTCGAGAAAGGCGCTATCCAGTCAGGATCAGGAAGCCTCCTCAAAGACTGAACTTATAAATGATTATTTCAGTTGATGTATATAGTACAGAGAAAATTTAATTGTAATTAGTTATTATTTAGTTGTTAAATGAATGTTATGTACTGTTTATCTAAAAGGGGAGGAATTGTTATGTATGTGCCTTTAAGAGAAGAACTGATTCTATGCTGCAGTACCGGCAGTGACCACCCCTGTATATAAAGCCATAGCAGGCTTCTGTATTTCAGTCTTCAATTACTCTCTGTTCAGTAAATACCTGTTTTATTGTTCTCCTGCAGTCTGAGTATTATTGATCCTCGGACACTACACTTCTAAGTCCCGAATTTAACCTAACCCACCTGGCAAGAATTGACTTCAATAGAGCTGAAAATCAGGCAGCTTTTAAATCCGGACATGCCAGGCTACATGAGCTCTTTATATAAACAAGACCAGGCAGATTTAAGGTTCCTGTAACAAGTGTGGATTACAGATCTCCAGATGGGTGTGATCGGAACATAGGATTTGCTGGACAAAAAAAGACCAAGGTCCATCTAGTTCACTGCTGTAGAAAGTTCTAGTACAGGGCCTTGGTGAGACCACACCTGGAGTACTATGTGCAGTTTTGGTCTCTTTACCTAAGAAAGGATATACTTGCCATAGAGGGAGTGCAGCAAAGGTTCACCAGACTGATTCCTGGGATGGCAGGACTGTCATATGAGGAGAGATTGGGTCGACTAGGTCTGTATTCACTAGAGTTTAGAAGAATGAGAGGGGATCTCATTGAAACATATAACATTCTGACAGGGCTAGACAGACTGGATACAGGGAGGATGTTTCCCCTGGCTGGGAGCTCTAGAATGAGGGGTCACAGTCTCAGGATACGGGATGGACATTTAGGACTGAGATGAGGAGAAATTTCTTCACACAGAGGGTGGTGAACCTGTGGAATTCTCTACCATAGAAGGCTGTGGAGGCCAAGTCACTGAATATATTTAAGAAAGAGATAGATAGATTTCTAGACACAAAAGGCGTCAAGGAGTATGGGGAGAGAGCGAGAATATGGTATTGAGATAGAGGATCAGCCATGATCATATTGAATGGTGGAGCAGGCTCGAAGGGCCGAATGGCCTACTCCTGCTCCTATTTTTCTATGTTTCTTTCACTTTCTACCATCCTGGTAGTTGCATGATAAAATGATATAGGAGTTGTTGACTAATCAACTAAGCACAGGTATGATGGGCTAAATGACCTTTTTCTGTGCTGTAAGATTCTATGATAGTCATGACAATCAATCTCTATCAATTAGTCTACAACAGACCCAGAGATGACGCGAGGAAAATCCCAGTGGTGGATAGCTTTGGGAACCAAGATGCAATTTGTACCCAGGTTCGCTGAATGGGGATGTGGCTGTATGATCTCCACTGGAGACGTAGTGAGTCAAGATTAAAGCCTATTTGTAAACAAATACTTTAAAGAAATAATCAAAATGCAGATTGTTACGTCCCCGGCAATGTCAATCACTGTTGTAGAAAGTACATACAGACCCTTAATTTTTAATATTTCATGAAATGCTTTGCCAGGCAAAAAGGTTTTACAAAGTGAAATAATGTTGGTGAATGTAACAAGCAGTCTTTCACTGATAAGGCAGGAAGCATGGTTGTGACTGCAGGGGGTAATGATAGACAACAGAGAGAAACAAATCTCCTTAGTGCTGTAGACATCTGGTGACTTTTCTGAGGTGAGAAGTCAAACCATTGAAGTTTTGAAATGCAGAATACGACGTAACTCATGAACCTAATCAAGTGGTTTTCTGCCACCTTTGTAAACTTTAGGAGTGAATGAACAATTTTGGGCTGTGATAAGGCCAAACTAAGGATAGCCACACAGGACGTAAATGTTTGACAGCTCAAATAGCTCAGACCAACATTAAAGGAACATTTCACTATCTCTGAATGATTGATTTAATGCAAAAGGCAAGGAAAGCTGTATAAAGCACAGTGGCTAAAGAATATCAGCACTGCAGTCTGAAGAAGATGGCTTGGCCAGTCATCTCGCCTATGAGGATCAGGCTGCAGTCGGAAGGAGAGGCCTGGCCAGTCTTTTCGCTTACGAGGACCTACAATCAACGCTGGACCAATCATCGCCGGGTGGTTGTATGTATGATTTCCTGTAATATTATTGGTGAACTGCTCAAATAGTGGTTGGGGTTTTGAATCTGTCTTAGGAACAATAAAATGTTAAAGACAGAATCCGTGTGTCTGGTGTAATTTCTCATAAGTCTCAAGTCCGAACTCTATAACCTGTTGGACGGGGTGAGGGGTAACTCCGCACTTCTTACACTGTGGCCATGGCAACATACCAAAGACCTACTGCTGAGCAGCTCGAGCAGCCCCGAGTTAAGCAATAGGCCCATTTAGACTGAAAATCAGATCCCATGACGTACATTTGCCCCGATTGCCATTTTTGGACTGAACTGGGCAGAACATGCAGCATGCATCCCTTGCAGTTCCTCAATTGGCTATCCATCAATCCACTATTCCTACTCCTTTAGCTAGAGCAGCACTTGTAATGCGCATTCATAGCCAACAGTGAGAAGATTGGGATGGACAAAGAGCAAATGCAATAACCAAAGACATTAAACAGCTACCCAATTAGTCCTCCGCAACTAAATAAAATTAATTCACTTTTAACATACCTTGCAATGTTTCATTCTTTCATTGTACAAAAAGTGGAACATCAATTGTCCAAATGCCTGAAGGCAGTGTTGGTCATTTCTGTTACTAATAATGTATGTTAAACGGCTGACAGTACCTGAAAGTATTCTTGGATCAGGCTTTGAAATTTAAAAAAGAGGAATAGCAGCTTAGTAAGCATCTGAAAAGAGGAAAACAGGTTTACGTTTTGGGTAAAGATCCTGCCATGCTTTATTTCTGGGCATGTTTTCAACCATAAGTCATTAAAGACCTACCACTATATCCACCTATTTACTTCTGATCACAGTTACTTCAAAACTGAGAAATGTGTTAAGAAACTACACATACGATCAGTTCAGTTTCTCTGCTGATCTTTTTTCGGGGGCATTTACTGATAGTTTCCTTTAACTGATCTATGGAAACCCTGTATTGATCTGCAATGATACAGTTGAGTCTAATGAACACAATAAAGGTCTGAAGAAGAATATTCTTGGCTTCATGTTTGTATATGATTTATATTAGATTTGGTCTGTGATATTCAGAGACTAGAGGGAGCCTTGTTCCAAAGAATCTCACATTCCTGGGTGCACAATCTTAAATTGAAATGAACAAGCTCAACAACCAAATTCAGACTTTCATGCACCTTAAAAATATTGATCCCTGCAATGGGTTATGAATTCAGAAAGTGCCACATTTTATGTGATATTCCCAGGTCGCAAGCCAAAGGATTCACATAGTTTAAATCATTTCAAAACCAAAAACTTGAGTCAAAATATCACATTCACACACACTTTCACACAGACTGAAATTCCAGCAGCCTTTTCCTTTTAAAATAAAAACAGAAAATGGTGGAAACACAAGCAAATCATGCAACATCTGCTTTTGCCTTCTTTTCCCTCAACATTTTTAATGCTTGCTTCTTTCTCTTTTTCCTGACCTTTTTGTTACGCCTCAAGTGTCCAAGCCAAGGTTTATCATGCAACTTTTTCATAGCCTTTGTCTGCTATGAAAGGACTGACGTTAACCTCTCCTCCTCCTCGTTCCCCAGGAGGCTTTCCATCACAAATGTTCTTTGTCTAGGCCTACATCCTAGGGTTCTAAAAGAGGTGGCTGAAGAGCTAGTGGATGCATTGGTTTTGATCTTCCAAAATTACCTCGATTCTAGAATGGTCCCAGTGGATTTGAAGGTCGCAAATGTAACACCGCTATTCAAGAAAGGAGGGAGAGAAAAAACAGGGAACTACAGGCCAGTTAGCCTGACATCAGTTGTCGGGAAAATGCTGGAATCCAATGTTAAGGAAGTGGTATCAGGGCACTTACAAAATCATAACATGATTAGGCAAAGTCAACATGGATTTATGAACGAGAAATCGCGTTTGACAAATTTATTAGAGATTTTTGTGGATGTAACTAGCAGGGTAGATAAAGGGATGTAGTATATTTGGATTTCCAAAAGGCATTTGATAAGGTGCCACATGAAAGCTTATTACACAAGATTAGGGCTCATGGGGTTGGGGGTAATATAATAGCACGGATAGAGGATTGGTTAACGGACAGAAAACAGAGAGTAGGGATAAACGGATCTTTTTCAGATTGGCAGGCTGTAACTAGTGGGGTGCTGCAAGGATCAGTGTTGGGGCCTCAGTTATTTACAATCTATATTAATAAACTAGATGAAGGGACCGAGTGTAATGTATCCAAATTTGCTGATGATACAAAGCTAAGTGGGACAGTAAGTTGTGAGGAGAACACAAAGGCCGCGATTTTATCATTGGTGGTGGGGTGGGTGCGGGTCAGGTGGTCGGCGGGTCTGGGTCCCGTCTCCGCTTTCAGCCAGTAAAAATTTGCGATTTTGCCCTAATTGGGCAATTGATTCCCTGCGTGTGCGCTCCCCTGGCCAAATACTGTTTTGGGTCTGGAACTCGCCTCTGCTGATGTCTGTGAGCCAGCTAAAATTAAGGGGCCTGATGTAAGAAAACCACTAGGCACTCGGTCTGAGTATTAAACAAGGCTTTAATCAACTGTTTTTCAACATGGAGATCTAGTTGTGTCATTCACTAGTTCCTGTTAAAGAATGTCCTGAGCAAGCTGGGCCCATGCCCGAGTCTTTATACTCTCCCTGGACAGTGCCACCAGCAGGCTGCCCAGTATTATTTCATAAGACATTTCCACATGAATGACAAGATTCATGTCAGGGCCCATGTAGCCTTGGATCATTCTCTCATTTTTTGCTTCTGGATTGTCTACTCTGCTGACTACTGCTGACATGGCAACCTCAAGGGCGAAGGCCTCACCTCGATTTGCTGATGACTCCCTCCATGATCTTGTGGAGGGAGTCAGAGGTCAAAAGGAGGTAATCTTCCCATCCTCTGGGAGGAAGAAGCCACCACAGCAGACCAAAGCTGTGTGGCTGCAAATTGTACAGGAGGTCAGCTCAAGATCGATGTGCAGTTGAACCTGGTTGCAGTGCCGAAATAGGTTCAATGACCTGGTCTGCTCAGGGAAAGTGAGTATAACATCACCATTACCCTCAATCTGTTCCCCATCTCCTCTCAGCACCAGCACTTTGCATTGTCAACCTAGTCCTCCATATCCCACTTTACCCTTACATCACTTGCACCCTTAACCATCCCTCTCTATGTACACAATCACTTAAGTATTCGACTATGCTGCCCTCACACTCGCTATCACTGTTATGCAATGCCAACAACTAACAATGCACACGGAGGGCCCTTGGTATTGACACCTCACTCCATTTTTGTCTCCTTCTAAGAATTTATGCTATGGCTTCTTCACACTCACTTCATCTTTCTCACTCAAACTCCACTTGTGTCCCTCATTGCAGGAAAAGAGATCCCAAAATAAAAAGGAGAGGGCTAGGACAGGAGGAGGGCCGCCTTCAATTGCCCATTTGGCCAACGCTGAGGATGCTGCCCACGAAATAATTGGAGGTGATAAGGATCTGGAAGTGGGGAACGGTCAGACAGGCGCAGCAGAGCAAGCTGGTGACAGAATAGATTTGCTGCATCTCTCTCATTTACATTGCATGAGTGTCTCATATGATATCTGATGCTCATACAGATTGACTTTTGATGATCTAGAGGAATAATGCAAGGGGGAGGGATTCAAATTCCTGGGACATTGGAACCGGTTCTGGGGGAGGTGGGACCAGTACAAACTGGATGGTTTGCACTTGGGCGGGACTGGAACCAAAGTCCATGGGGAAGTGTTTGCTAGTGTTGTTGGGGAGGGTTTAAATTAAAATGGCAGGGGGTTGGGAACCTGTGCAGGGAGACAGAGGAAAGGGAAGCAAGGATAGAAACAAAAGACAGGAAGGAGAAAAGCAAAAGTGGAAGGCAGAGAAATCAAGGGTGTAAATCAAACAGGGCCAGAGTAAATAATAATTCTAAAAGGACAAAGAGTTTTAAAAAATCAAGCCTGAAGGCTTTGTGTCTAAATGCGAGGAGCATTCGTAATAAGGTGGATGAATAAGCTGCGCAAATAAGATTACTTAAGCAGTTTAAGTAAAGGGGAAAAGTTAAATATTTGGGACTCTGTTGGTTTAAGAAGAGTAAAACAAGGTTACACTGCAGTAGGAGTAAATTGGCACAGCAGGCAGTGGAAACCAGTTTTCGAACCAATCAGCAGGGGTGACTCATTTGGCTGTAAACAAACAAACAGTATAAAAAGACCAGGCTAGTGCGAGCAAGCACTGAGTGCGAGTCAGCAGAGAGTGCTGTGAGTTTGGGTAAGTGTGTGAGTTCTTTAATTTTTATTTCTCTTTAAATCATTCTTGATAAGATTACTTAAGCAGTTTAAGTAAAGGGGAAAAGTTAAATACTTGGGATTCTGTTGGTTTAAGAAGAGTAAAACAAGGTTACACTGCAGTAGAAGTAAATTGGCACAGCAGGCAGTGGAAACCAGTTTTCTAACCAATCAGCAGGGGTGACTCATTTGGCTGTAAACAAACAAACAGTATAAAAAGACCAGGCTAGTGTGAGCAAGCACTGAGTGCGAGTCAGCAGAGAGTGCTGTGAGTTTGGGTAAGTGTGTGAGTTAGGGTAAGTGGGGTGTTAGGTGCTCTTTTCAAACTTTAACTCTGTGGGTTGTAGTTAATAAGGCCTTTCTGGTGCAGAGTGACTGTTGGTAAACCATTTAACTGGTGTAACTAGAGGGATTGATTTAAATTAAATCCAATTAATTAAAGGGGATACTAGCATCTATAATCGGGCAGAGGGTGTCCATAACTAACAATAAAAAATTTAATTAATTACATAGAATGGAGCAGGTGATGTGTTACTGTTGCAAGATGTGGGAGCCGGTGAACCCCATTGAGTCCCACGGTGATTACGTCTGTGACAAGTGTCTGCTGCTACAGGAACTCCAGCTCCATGTTGATGAGCTGGAGTCTGAGCTTCAGACACTGCGACACATCAGGGAGGGGGAGAAGTACCTGGACTCTGTGTATCAGGAGGTGATCACACCTATGAAGTTAATTAATTCAGATGTAGCCCATGGTCAGGGACAGGACGGTGTGACTACAAGTGAGGCAGGTACGGGGATCCAGGAGGTAGAGCTGGAGGAGCCACAGCCCTTGCTCTTGTCCAGCAGGTTCGAGGTTCTTACTCCCTGTGGGGACGGGAGCAGGGACGATGAGCAACCTGGCCACAGCACCGTGGAATGGGGGGCCATTCAAGAGGGGGACGTAACTAGAAATGTTGTAGTGGTAGGGGATAGTATTATTAGGGGGATAGATAGAGTTCTCTGCAGCCGAGAGCGAGAGTCCCGAAGGCTGTGTTGCCTACCCGGTGCCAGGGTTAAGGATATCTCCTCTGGGCTGGAAAGAAACTTGCAGTGGGAGGGGGTGGATCCAGTTGTCGTTGTCCATGTTGGTACAAACGACGTAGATAGGACTAGGAAGCCGATTCTGTTAAAGGAGTATGAACAGCTAGGGGTCAAATTAAAAAACAGAACCTCAAGAGTAATTATCTCTGGATTATCACCTGAGCCACGAGCGAATGTGGGTAGGACAAATAAAATTAGAGAGTTAAATACGTGGCTCAAAGACTGGTGTGGGAGAAATGGGTTTTGCTTCCTGGGACACTGGCACCAGTACTGGGGCAGGAGGGAGCTGTTCCGTTGGGACGAGCTTCACTTGGCCAGTGGTGGGACTAGAGTCCTGGTGGATCATATAACTAGGGCTGTAGAGAGGGCTTTAAACTAACTAGTGGGGGGGAGGTTCCTTGAGATCAAATGATAAACATGACAGCAGAGAAGGTCATAGACTTAGGTAGCAGTGGGGAAATTAAAAACCAGAGCGTGTCAGGAAGGGGCAGAAGGTATGGAGTAAAAGGTAAAGTAATAAAAAGGGCAAAAGCAGGAACTAAGTGTCACAAAACATATTTGAAAGTTTTCTATCTGAATGCACATAGCATTCGTAACAAAACAGACGAGTTAATGGCACAAATAACTACATATGGGCATGATCTTGTGGCCATTACAGAAACATGGCTGCAGGGTGACAATGCCTGGGAATTAAACATACCAGGTTATTTAACTATCAGGAAGGACAGGCAGGAAGGAAGGGGAGGTGGGGTGGCTATGTTAATAAAGGAAGGAATCACTGTAATACAGAGAAATGATATTGGGTCAAAAGATCAGGATAATGAAACAGTTTGGGTGGAGATCAGGAATAATAAGGGGAAAAAACACTAGTGGGCGTAGTCTATAGGCTTCCGAACAGTTGCAACTCTGTTGGACGGAGTATCAATCAGGAAATAGCTGAGGCTTGTAATAAGGGAACATCTATATTTATGGGGGATTTTAACTATCATATTAATTGAACAAATCAAATTGGGCAGGGCTGCCTTGAGGATGAGTTCATTGAGTGTATTAGGGATGGGTTTCTTGAGCAGTATGTAACTAAACCGACCAGGGGGCAAGCAATCTTAGATCTGGTCCTGTGTAACGAGACAGGATTAATTAAAAATGTCCTAGTAAAGGATCCCCTTGGAATGAGTGACCATAACATGGTTGAATTCCACATTCAATTAGAGGGTGAGAAGGTTGGGTCTCAAACAAGTGTGCTAAGCTTGAATAAAGGAGACTATGAAGGTATGAGAGCGGAATTGAGTAGAGTGGATTGGGAAAATAGATTAAAGGGTAAGACGATACATGATCAGTGGTGTACATTTAAGGAGTTATTTTACAACATCCAAAAAAAATATATTCCACTGAGAAGAAAAGGGTGTAAAAGAAAAGACAGCCATCCGTGGCTAAGTAAAGAAATTAAGGATAGTATTCGACTAAAAACAAGGGCATATAAGGTAGCCAAATCTAGTGGGAGGATAGAGGATTGGGAAAACTTTAAAAGACAGCAAAAAATAACAAAAGGATTGATTAAGAAAGGGAAGATAGATTATGAAAGTAAATTAGCAAAAAATATAAAAACAGATAGTAAGATTTTTTACAGTTATATAAAAAGCAAAAGGGTGGCTAAAGTAAATGTTGGTCCCTTAGAGGATGAGACTGGGAAATTAATGGTGGGAAATATGGAGATGGCAAAAACACTGAATGAATATTTTGTATCAGTCTTTTCAGTAGAAGACACTAAGAATATCCCAACACTGGACAAACAGGGGGCTATAGAGGGGGAGGAGCTAAACACGATCAAAATCACTAAGGAAGTGGTACTCGGTAAAATAATGGGATTCAAGGCGGATAAATCACCTGGACCTGATGGCTTACATCCTAGCGTCTTGAGGGAAGTGGCGGTAGGGATTGTGGATGCATTGGTAATAATTTTCCAAAACTCCCTGGACTCAGCAAAGGTCCCGGCAGACTGGAAAACTGCTAATGTAACGCCCTTATTTAAAAAGGGCAGTAGACAGAAGGCTGGAAACTATAGACCGGTTAGCCTAACATCTGTGGTAGGTAAAATATTGGAGTCCATTATTAAGGAGACAGTAACAGGACATTTGGATAATCATAATTTAATAGGACAAAGTCAGCATGGTTTTATGAAGGGGAAGTCATGTTTGACAAATTTGCTGGAGTTCTTTGAGGAAGTAACATATAGGGTGGATAAAGGGGAACCAGTGGATGTAGTGTATTTAGACTTCCAAAAGGCATTTGACAAGGTACCATACAAAAGATTATTGCTTAAGATAAAAAATCACGGGATTGGGGGTAATATTCTGGCATGGATAGAGGATTGGCTATCTAACAGAAGGCAGAGAGTTGGGATAAATGGTTCATTCTCAGACTGGCAATCAGTAGCTAGTGGTGTTCCGCAGGGGTCAATGCTGGGTCCCCAACTCTTTACAATCTATATTAACGATTTGGAGGAGGGGACCGAGTGTAACATATCAAAGTTTGCAGATGATACTAAGATGGGAGGGAAAGTAGTGAGTGAGGAGGACATAAAAAACTTGCAAGGGGACATAGACAGGCTAAGTAAGTGTTAGATTCAGGAGATGGTTCTGTGATAGTAGATTGGCGGTTAGGATCAGATCAGCCATGATCTTATTGAATGGCGGAGCAGGCTCGAGGTGCCGATTGGCCTACTCCTGCTCCTATTTCTTATGTTCTAAGAGCTGCTCAGGATGCCAGAAGGTCCAAAATGCACCACCACATGCCCCTCTATACCCATGGGAGTGGCCCTCATCTCCATGGCAACGGGTGCATATTGATTTTGCTGGTCCATTCATGGACTCAATGTTTTTAATAGCCGTGGATGCGCACTCGAAATGGCCTGAGGTGATCAAAATGTCCTCCACCACGACGGAGAAAACTATTGCAGTCCTACGGACCATTTTTGCCAGGAACGGCTTGCCAGAACAGATTTGCTCTGATAACAGACCACAGTTTGTGTCCGAAGAGTTTTGGAAATTTATCAAAAGGAATGGGGTAAGGCATTACACATCCGCCCCGTATCATCCAGCCACAAATGGATTGGCTGAGAGGTTCGTACAAACCTTTAAAAAAGCAGTAAAGGCCATGTGCGATGACGACATTCCATTGCAGCATAAGGTGGACAATTTCCTGTTAGCCTACAGAAATGCGACACATGCAGTCACCAACCAGGCCCCGGCCATGATGTTCTTTAACCGAAGGTTGAGATCTCGTCTGGATTTGCTCAGACCAAATGTATGAAGAGATGTTGAGAGTAAACAATTCCAGCACATCAATGAGAAGCTGACAAGGAGCTTCAATGTAGGGCAACCAGTCTTGGCCCACGACTACCAAACAGAGAAATGGCAACCAGGAACGATATGCACACAGCAGGGGCCACGAATGTACACAGTGGATGTTGGGGAGAACATTGTGAGACACCATGCTGACCAGATCCTAGTCTGGAGGAGGGGGACCGAGTGTAACATATCAAAGTTTGCAGATGATACTAAGATGGGAGGGAAAGTAGTGAGTGAGGAGGACATAAAAAACCTGCAAGGGGACATAGACAGGCTAAGTAAGTGGGCAGAGATTTGGCAGATGGAATACAATACTGGAAAGTGTGAGGTTATGCACTTTGGCAGGAAAAATCGTAGAGCAAGTTATTATCTTAATGGCAAGAAACTGGAATGTACTGAAGTACAAAGGGATCTGGGGGTCCTGGTGCACGAAACTCAAAAGTTTAGTATGCAGGTGCAGCAAGTGATTAAGAAGGCCAATGGAATGTTGGCTTTCATTGCTAGGGGGATAGAATATAAAAATAGGGAGGTATTGCTTCAGTTGTACAAGGTATTGGTGAGACCCCACCTGGAATACTGCGTACAGTTTTGCTGTCCATACTTAAGAAAGGACATGCTTGCTCTCGAGTCAGTACAAAGAAGGTTCACTCGGTTAATCCCGGGGATGAGGGGATGGACATATGAGGAGAGGTTGAGTAGATTGGGACTCTACTCATTGGAGTTCAGAAGAATGAGAGGCGATCTTATTGAAACATATAAGATTGTGAAGGGGTTGGATCGGGTGGATGCAGGGAGGATGTTCCCGATGATGGGTGAAACTAGAACTAGGGGGCATAGTCTTAGAATAAGGGGCTGCTCTTTCAAAACTGAGATGAGGAGGAACTACTTCACTCAGAGGGTGGTAGGTCCATGGAATATGCTGCCCCAAAAAGCTGTAGAAGCTGCATCATTACATAAATTTAAAACAGAAATAGACAGTTTCCTAGAAGTAAAGGGAATTAAGGGTTACGGGGAGCGGGCAGGAATTTGGACATGAGTCTAGGTTCGGATCGGTCATGGCCCTGTGGGTAGCGGAGCGGGCCCAGGGGCCATGTAGCCTGATCCTGCTCCTATTTCGTGTGTCTAATTCTGTTAGATTCAGGAGATGGTTCTGTGATAGTAGATTGGCGGTTAGGATCAGATCAGCCATGATCTTGTTGAATGGCGGAGCAGGCTCGAGGGGCCGATTGGCCTACTCCTGCTCCTACTTCTGATGTTCTTATGTTCTTAGAGTCACAGGAACGAGTCAACCCCATGTCTCGGCCATACGTACCTGGTGAGGAACCCGACATACAGGTCGCGTCTACCTCAGAAACAATAGCATTGGAAGCTGATGAATCAACTGACGACAGGGTGCTACAATCGCCTCCGCACCAAGAGCGAGACACTCAGGAAAGGCGTTATCCAGAAAGAATCAGGAAGCCTCCCCAAAGACTGAATTTACAAATAGACTATTTTCAGCTAATGTTGCATGTTAAAAGTGTTAATTGTAACTAGTTTGATATTTAATTGTTAAATGAGTGTTATGGTACTGTTAATCTAAAACGGGAGGAATTGTAATGTATGTACCTTTAAGGGAGAGAACTACTTTTTACAGCTCCTGTATACTGTAGTACCAGCAGTGACCACACCTGTATATAAACCCTGCGTAGTGATCTGTACAATTAGTTCTAGAGTAACCCTCATTCAGTAAACCCCTGTTGAACCGTTCCCTGCAGTCTTGTTGTCTAATTATTGAAGGACACAACATCAAGATACACGGATCTAACATCGCTGTCTCTCTGTCTCCCTTAATTAGATACTCGAATCAGCCCAATGTGATTAAAATGATCTTTTATTTGCCACTGAAGTTGATCATACAATAAAAATGAAACAGACTTAAAGAATTGCATCTATAAAATACCTTTCATGCAAGAAAAATCTTAAGGTACTGCACAAATGAATGTTAGTAATCTAAACAGACTCTAAATTAGGAAGAGAAAGATTAGGAATGTTGACAAAAGGCTTGGTTGAAGAGATGGGTTTTTAAAAGTAGAGACAGTCAAGAGATAGAGAGATTTATGGAGGAAATTCAAGTGAGTAGATCCAATTGGTCTACTCTACACATGATTCCATTCCATGATAAGTGGCTTACTTTGAATTGCCTCTGAAAAGTCTCAGAAAGCCACTCAGTTGTGAAACAACTGTTACTAAACAGAACAATAAGAGAAATATTGGATGGACCTATCAGTAACAATCCAGGCATAGGATCAGGGCACGATTCAGGCAATCACAACATGGTCAACCCTGAAAAGTCTTCCTCACCAACATATGAGGATTGGTGTGCAAGTTGGAAGAACTGTTCCAAAAACTAGTCAATCAGCAGGCTGATATAGTTTTTCAGCCAACAGCAGGACTCTTCCATAAACGTCCTTAAGTATGTCTGCACCCACCATCAAGCTAGACCCACCAGATGTGGGGGCACAATGGTATACTCTGGGTTGGGATCTTCAATGCCCACCATCAAGAGTGGCGCAGTAGTACCACTGGCTGACTGAGTTGGCTGAGTCCTGAAGAGTATAGCTGCTAGACTGGGCCTGCATCAATTGGTGAGGAAACCAACATGAGGGAATAACCTGCTTGATCTTGTCCTCACGAACCTACCTGTAACAGACAAGTCTGTCCCCAATAGCATTGGTAGGAATATTCATCACATAGTTCTCATTTTCACAGTGAGGCCACCCTCCATCATCTCGTATGGCACCACCACTACAGATCTATTAGTACAAAGTTGGGCACCTGTGCGGCATTGTGGGCCATCAGCAGCTGAACTATATTCCACCACAATCTGTAACCTAGACAAGTTGCTGAAGATGAATTTGGCTGTTGATGAATGTAGAAAAGCTTGTTGTACACTGAAAGGAGCATGACTTGCGTGCTCTACTGAAATAGATTCAAAGCCAACACAAATATCCCTGCTGCTTTAAAAAGATAGAAACATTTTCTATAACATGTGACACCTGCACCAGTAATTTATACATTTTTTAAAAATTCATTCACAGGTTGTGGGGTTCACTGCTAAGGCTGGCATTTAATGCTCATCCCTAGTTGTCCTTGTGAAGGTGGTGTTGAGCATTTTTCTTCAACTGCTGCATTCCATGAGGTGAAGGTGATCCTACAATGCTGTTAGGTAGGCCCTGATATTTACGGTGAGGGAGTTGGGGAGGGAAGCAGTTTTGCGGTCAGGAAGCCCGGAAGAACGGGTTTCCCTTAGGTCCTGCAAAATTTAATGGCAGGACCTGATTACCATTTTTGAAATCTTTGCCCCAGCCTCAAACAGCCAGATTGAGAGACTGGCTGGCTGCTGGGCAGGTAGGCCCGTGGCACCAGGCTGCAGCCAGGTAGCGAAGGGGAGGGAGGGATAAGGGGTTGGGGATTGGGGGTTGGGGGGACATCGATGGGGGGCTGGGAGAGAACGGGTGTCGGGGGACATCAGTGGGAGTGGCTGGGAGCGATCGGGGGGACATCAATGGGGAACCCGGAGAGATCAGGAGTTGGGGGGACATCAATTGTGCGGGGGGGGGTGCCGGGATAGAATGAGGGTTGGGGGGGACATTGATGGCGGGGCTAGGAGAGAACAAGGGTCAGGGGAGGGCCTGGAGGGATCAGGGGAGGATGGGAGAATATCACAGAGGGCCCGTGGAGGACATGGGGAGGAGGGGCAAGAAGAGCTCGCGGGCCGTGGAGGGCATCAGATCGTGGGGTGGGTTAGCAGTGGGGGGGGGGTTTCTGATCGATGGGGAGGTTTGCAGGTTAGCTTGAGGGACCGGGGGAAGCACTTCTGCTCCTCCTAGCCCATAAGCAGTGCTGGAAAAGCACTTACATCTTCCATGCAGCAGTCCTCACCTCAATTTAGCTGCCAGGTTTCCCGAGGCCTGGGAAACCCGGCCCACCAGCGTTAAATCTGGAACAGCGAAAAAACCTGAGGCACGCAGCCTCATTAAAATATTTAAATGAGGGAACCGCCTCCTTAGAGTGGATTGATTGCCCGCAATCCCCACCCCAATCCCAACTCCGTTTAAACTGGAAGTGGACGGGTTCGAGGTGGGTTGTGTTTGGGTTTGAGATTTTTTACATTTTTACTTCCCACCCAGCCCAAACCTACCCATTTTTGGGGGATTAGGAGTGATGAATGCTCTTTCTTAACAAACTCCACTTGAACCACTGGCATCTACCTTACTGGCCCACTTATGGTGGAAACCGTAGGCAACTCAAAATATGACAAACAATAAATCCTGCCCATTGGATGCTTGAGGCCTGTTCAACTTGATTTTCAAGAAGGCCTCGAAAGAGGTGGCCAGCACTCCTGCCTGAAACAGGTGGAAGCCTTATTTCAATCTTTAAATTGGATTCCTATGCCGATTGTAGGACTCCGAAGCGTTTTGCATGGATCAATGGGTGGGGCTGTGCTGCACACACTCTGCCCATTGGTCCCTGGTGTGTCAACTGGATGTCAGCCAGCACGGCATAAAAGCTGGCAAATTTCCTGCCCTCCATGATCAGCAAGTTGCCTCGGAGTGCCCATTTGGTGTTTGCTGCATACTCATGAGGCCCGAGCACCAAGATGATTCAGGTCTCTCAGTGGTGTGATCAGGCGGGTGGCATTTCGCAATGCCTACCGCTTGTCCCATTAGAATACCAGGTGAAAATCACCCCCTTTGTATTTATAAGAACATAAGAACATAAAACATAAGACATAGGAGCAGGAGTAGGTCATTTGGCCCCTCGAGCCTGCTCCGCCATTCAATAAGATCATGGCTGATCTGATCTTGGCCTCAACTCCACTTCCCTGCCCACTCCCCATAACCCTTCACTCCCTTACCATTCAAAAATCTGTCTATCTCCACCTTAAATATAATCAATGACCCAGCCTCCACAGCTCTCTGGGGAAGAGAATTTCAAAGATTCATGACCCTCTGAGAGAAGAAATTCCTCCTCATTTTCATTTTAAATGGGTGCCCCCTTATTCTGAAACTATGCCCCCTAGTTCTAGATTCCCCCATGAGGGGAAACATCCTCTCTGCATCTACCCTGTCAAGCCCCTTCAGAATCTTATGTTTCAATAAGGTCCCCTCTCATTCTTCTAAACTCCATTTCATAGAAGGCTCTTTAGTACACAAGCCACAATCAATCACTTTAACAAATACAGCTCTTAACGGAGGGGGGTAATCAGATGTTAATTAAGATTAAATGCACTTAGTTCCCAAAGGGTGAATGTTATACACACCATTTTGATGCATAAATGGCAACTTTCGTAAAAGTGTGATTGCACAGTTACAAGAAGACATAATGGCCCAGAAATTCAGGTCTCCACGGCGAGTACGCATGGGGTACTCACGCGTAGGCCCAACGAAAGTGCCGGTTTCATGCCTGCACTGCGCATGCGCGGGAAACCGGAACTTCCGTTCCCTTGAAAGAAGGGGTTGACAGGTGGAACACATGCGCCGGAGAGGCAGCGCGTGCGCATCGAACTTACGTTTTTTTTGCAGAGTTCTCCAGGAGGGTAAGTCTCCAGCAGTTACACTTTTAAAAAGCAGGCGCAAGGCCTGCTTTTAACAAGGGAAGTGGTGAATTAATTAAAATTAAAACATTTTTTCCACAGGTTTATTATTTTTAAATACTTTAAAGAAAGATAAGTTTATTTTTAGCCCCGTTAGAAAATGTAATTAATTTTTTCAAAAATTTTAATTATTGTTTAAAATAGTTATTTCATGTAATTTATAGTTATTTAAAAAATGTGATTAAAAAAAAAAATTATTTGAAGTTTTAGTGATGTTTTGGGGCTTATAGTATTTATAGTTTTGACAGCTCTTCCTGTCAATTTTATGAATGGGCATTTCCCTGCTACCATTGGCTCTCCATTGGCCCACGTGATCCCAGGGGATGCATCAAACTAACTGCGCCCCTGGGATACGCAAACACTGCGCGCCGGCAGTTGGAGCAGGCCCAGGATCGGAATCCCATGCGGGCCCACAGCTCAACAGCCGGCACGCTAGGTAAGTGCAGGTCGGAGGCTTGCACCCGCGGGAAGTCTCCGACCCGAATTTCTGGGCCAATAAAATTTGCAGTAGGAACGGGACATCCGGCCCATAAATCCTGCTCAACCCAAGTCCATGTTGGACTCCCCTCAGCTCACTCTTTCAGGACTAAGTTCCTTTTCCCTCCAAAAGACTCAGTAGGCAAACATTAAAAGAAAATTACATAGCCAGTCAAGTCGCTGTGTCAGGATTGACCACAGCCATGCCCACATGCAACAAGACCTGGACGACATTCAGGCTTGGGCTGATAAGTGGCAGGTAACATTCGTGTCACAGACGTGCCAGGCAATGACTATCTCCAAAAAGCAAGAGTCTAACCACCTCCTTGATATTCAACAGCATTTCCATCGCCAAATCCCCCACCATCAACATCCTGGGGGTCACCATTGACCAGAAACTTAACTGGACCAGCCACATAAATACTGTGGCAACAAGAGCAGGTCAGAGGCTAGGTATTCTGCAGCAGGTGTCTCACCTCCTGACTCCCCAAAGCCTCTCCACCATCTACAAGGCACAAGTAAGGAGTGTGATGGAATACTCTCCACTTGCCTGGATGAGTGCAGCTCCAACAACACTCAAGAAGCTCGACACCATCCAGGGCAAAGCAGCCCATTTGATTGGCACCCCATCCATCACCTTAAACAGTCACTCCCTCCACCACCAGTGTATCGTGGCTGCAATGTGTACCATCTACAAGATGCACTGCAGCAACTCACCAAGGCTTCTTCGGCAGCAGCTCCCAAACCCACAACCTCTTCTACCTAGAAGGACAAGGGCAGCAGGTGCATGGGAACACCACCACCTCCAAGTTCCCCTCCAAGTCACACACCATCCTGACCTTAGAAGTATATCGCCATTCGTTCATCGTCGCTGGGTCAAAATCCTGGAACTCCCTACCTAACAGCACTGTGGGAGTACCTTCACCACACGGACTGCAGCAGTTCAAGAAGACGGCTCACCACCACCTTCTCAAGGGCAATAAATGCTGGTCTTGCCAGCGATGCCCAGATCCCATATGCGATTAAGAAAAAATCATCATACTCCTGTAAAACCTGGCCACCATATTTGCAAGGTGCACATGCAATTATACACAAACTCCCTAAAGACATTTATACACATACATATCTCCTACAAAAGACTGAATATTCATTGAATGAACTGAAAGTTTGAAACTTGTTATATTTGGAGTGCCTGATATAACATAACTGAAGAGATGGTCAAAATTACCTATGACGTTATTTTATATTTTCACAATCGGAATTTACACTTCTGTAAATTTTTCGGTACTCTGTAGTAGCAAAATAATAAAAAATTCCATCCAGGCAGCAGTTTGCATTGGCGATGACCAAGCAGACCTGAAGAAGTGATGTGGAAAATGTATCATCTTCACTCTGCACATATTTAACAGCAAATGCCGCATGTAAAGGTGTAAAACAAACAACGAATGTGATTAGATTTGTAGAGATAACGCGGATTGTTTTCTCAGTTATAGCTTTTGTGTGATTCACAAGCTTCCTTTGCAGAAGGGTTTGGATGATCTGAAATGAGCAAAAGCTCACAATAAGCAATGGGAAAACAAATCCTGCTGTCTCCACAAAAACAAAAACATAGACATTCTCACTGATGCCACTAAATCTTCGAAAGCATTTGGGGTCTTCTTGTGTTCCGTTTGACACTGTATTTATCTGAAAAGCACTGAGAGCGGAGAACAATCCTACCACAGTCCAGATAACACCACATATGGTTACTGATTTCAATGCAGATCTGCTAGCTGCCGCCCTGAAAGGATGTCTTATTGCAATGTATCGATCCACACTTATGCAGGTAATGATGTAAATACTGACGTATGTATTTGTCGTATATAGCGCTGTCAGAAATGAACATGCTGACCAGCTAAAAACAAAAGGATATCTGGCCGTGTGCATTTTGAAAGGTAACGAAATAAGCAAAAAGGTGTCAGACACTGCCAGGTTTGCCATGTAGATAATAGTTACTGTCCATTTCCGTAAGTTTGTGCATATTGCGTACAAGGCCATCACGTTCAATAGAAGTCCAAAGATAAAAATAGGAATATATGTTGCATATTCAAACACCAACAAACCGGTAGAGTTCATTTTTGCCTTCTGTTGCACTGTAAAAAGAGTATTGGTATTGCATCAGTAAGTGTAAATTAGGTCACCAATTAAAAAAAACTGCAAAGCAATTGACCCAGAATTTAGTGGAAGCAGGACATCTCGTGGCATGCACCGTTAGTTGGACTTTTTCGTCACCCTTCAACTCGAAAACCTTTTGCACTGTAACTTGCTGGAAGTGCGAGCTGGTAACTGCATGACAAGGGCAACGGGCCATCTGGGACCTTAGTGAACAGTCTATCACCTTGACCTATTTTAACATATCTTGCGATTTGAAAAGTAAATATAGTCATAATAAACATTTAGGTAACTAATTCAGTTCAATGTTTTTAAATATCATGTATGGAGTGTAGAACTGACATCTATGACCTTTGGACATAGGATAAAACAGAAAGGGGGAAAAATTCAGTATCACCCCATTTGGGGCACCATTATTGGCGGTGCGCAAAGTTTAGCGCCTGGCGCTAATTATCGCCTCCAACAGCAAACTTGGCTTTTATTGCCCCTGGATGTGATTGGAGCGCTAAATCATGCGCTTCACACCTGTCTTAAGGCGCAAAGGCCGAGGAGCGAGGAGCGAGGCGCTACCTCAGAGCGCTGGCGAAGCAAGGAAGGGCAAATCAAAATAAACCTGCAAAGTGCTGCTCAGTACTCAAAACTCCTTCACACAGCATTGAATCTCTCCAGAAATCCTTCTCTCTCTCTTATAATGCGTGGTGCAAAAATGTCATCGACAAAAAAAGGCAGGAAGCGGTCGCCTTTAGATAGCGCTCCCATAGTCCCTTTCTGACAGCATAACGCTCCCCTCAACCTGTCGTTGCTAGCGGCAGGCGGTAAGGCAGGGGGTGCCACTCAATATCCAGTCCGGGGCATTAATGGGGCGTTGCACACTCGACTGACATCATAATCTGCCGGTGCAGGAGACTGTGGCGGGAGTGTTTAGCGCCGCCGCAAAATGTCTAGTTAATTTCGCGAGCGGCACAAACATCGCCGCGCCCGGCCTCTAGTTGCTTTGCGCCCCAATTGGCGCCCTCTTAAGGCGCTAACGGGAGGCGCAAACAACTGAATTTTTCCCCCAAAGGATAGTTAGTAAAATATTATTTATAAAAATACCATGATGCATAATTTAACAACATTTTAACAAGATATGAAAAGTGCTCCTAACCATCTAGGATATGAGCTATCTGCCCTGTACACCAATCTCTTGGTTGAATTCCATTATATAAATATGCCATTATATAAGTATTTACAAACTTAAAGCTGCAAGTTTTCCACTTTTTTCTGACAATATATTCTTTGCGTTGCAAACGGGTCTCTGCACAGTTCAAAATGGTTTGTTGTGTTGCTGTGTGGTGTACTGCCAGTTTCAAAATCATGAGACCCCTCTGGTTTATAGCCTTATGGTGCATTGATAAAAAAAAGCTGCTATTTCGACTATTATTTATATTAGTAACAAACCTCCCCATTTTGGGCCTAGCTGTTCATAGTGAACAGAGTATGGCTGAAAGCATATGTGCTAGTTTTGTTTAATACTTTAACAAATGAATTCTGTTGCAAATAAACAAGATGGTTAATATTGCTTTAAAAAGTCCTTACCAGTCAGCAAAGCAAAATGTTTCAAAACAGCAGTTGTAGCTTTACTGTAGAATACCGTGCTACTTCTGAAGAGACAAACGCAGAATTACTATGCTTCTTCTGGGTTTAGGAAGCAATGCTTTGCAAGCTCACTGAGCTAAACCTACTTCAGCAAACATGCAACCAACTTCCTTCCTTTAAGAAAAATAGCTGCATAGTGAGTCCTATACCTTGCGCAGGAAAGCTGCTGCTGTGTATCGGAGCACAAATCAAATACCATAAATTACTGTCATCTGTGTAACATTCAAATTGCTCACAGAAATATAAATCTCTCCATTAAAGCTTTGGGGGAAGATTTACAATACCCCCTTTACATTTTTAATGCATTAGTAACATCATTTTGATAAATTACATCATTGAAGCTTTCTGCATTCCCTATTATTAGGGTGAATATAAAGAAGATGGCGATTCATTTTAATTATTTCCACCAGATATAATGGAGTACATTTTCAATTGCACAACATGGGCGGTAATCTGGTGGTGTGGAGCACCCGCCCTTTATAGACCTGCTTGGTTTTCATTCTAGCTAGATAATGCTCAAGTGATGAAGATGAAAATCTACCATAGAACTTGATGTTCCTGCGACAGCTTGTCATGAAACCCTCATTTTGCGCACTGGCTCGTAATTGCTCGATGTGATCCCTTAGAGATTGAAAGAAATATGCCTGATAGGGATTGAACTTCCTCGCTGTTATTATTAGCACAAGTGTACACCAATTTTCAGTGTGTATTATTTTAACAAGTCACGCAGAGAGTCGATGCTACTGTTGCTCAGAAGTTTCATTTTTTACATGAATTTCGTTACAAGGCTGCATTTGGATGTAGGGATTCATTCAAGACACTATGGGGGCGATTTTCCCTGGATACTTTAGGCACTAAAGAGCCTCCGATATGGCCAACGTGGGGTCTTAAGCTGCAACGCCAGTTTAGCCCACGTTTAGCGCAAGACGCCATCTTGTTAAAGGAGTTGAAGCGCGCACTAGGAACGGCCGTCAGAAGGATTGTTAAGGGGTTGATTGATCATTAAATTGCCTGCTTGCACTCAGTAAAGAGGCTGCATGGCATTTTGGTGGGTAGCGCTTCAATTAACGACCTCTCCTAACAGCGACCAGCCGAACAGGAGTAAAAGAAGTCATTGCTGAGGATTTTGAAGCTACTTAAAGCTGTGCTCAGCTTTCACTGTTTACTTGCTGCTGGAGATTGACTGACTACACTGTGTTTGAAGAGGTCTTTTGAGACACATCTGGAGACTTTCTGGAACACTTTGTCAAGACTTCACCAGCACTCTATCAGGACTTCACCTAAAAAGAATGGGTGCTGTGCTACTCTACCTTATTGGACACCTTGGCCCAGAAATTCGGGTCGGGGGCTTCCCGCGGGTGTAAGCCCCCGACCTGCACTTACCTTGCGCGCCAGCAGTTGAGCTGTAGGGCCCCGTGGAATTCCGCTCCGGGGCCTGGCCCAGCTGCCGGCGCGCTGTGCTTGCGTGTCCTAGGGGCGTAGTTAGTGCAATGCATCCCCTGGGATCACGTGAGCCATGAGCAGCCAATCGGAGGAGGGAAAAGCCCATTCATAAGATTGGCAGGTAGACCTGTCAAAACTTATAAATACTACGGGCCCAAAATAGCAGTAAACCTTCAAATAAATTTTTTACAAACATCACACTTTTTAAATAAACTATAAATTACATTAAATAACTATTTTAAACAATAATTTAAATTTTTGAAAAAAATAATTTTATATTATAACAGTGCTAAAAATAAACTTACCTTGCTTTAAAGTATTTAAAAATAATAAACCTGTGGAAAAAATGTTTTAATTTTAATTAATTGACCACTTACCTTGCGAAAAGCAGGCCTTACACTTGCTTTTTAAATGTATAAATCCTGCAGGCTTACCCTCCCGGGAAAACCTGTAAAAAAAACCTAAGTTCAAAGCGCACGCGCAGCCTCCCCTGCGCGCACGTTCGACCTCTGAACCTCTTCATTCAGAGGATCGGAAGTGCCGGTTTCCCGCGCATGCGCAGTGCATGCAGGAAACCGGCAATTCCATTCGGCCTACGGGTGAGTACCCCGTGCGTACTCACCCGGGGAGAGCCGAATTTCTGGGCCAATCATAGAATCATAGAAATTTACAGCACCGAAGGAAGCCATTTCGGCCCATCGTGTCCACGCAGGCCGACAAAGAGCTATCCAGCCTAATCCCACTTTCCAGCTCTTGGTCCGTAGCCCTGTAGGTTACGGCACTTCAAGTGCACATCCAAGCACTTTTTAAATGTGGTTTCTGTCTCTACCACCCTTTTAGGCAGTGAGTTCCAGACCCCAACCACCCTCTGGATGAAGAAATTTCCCCTCAACTCCCCTCTAAACCTCCTACCAATTACTTTAAATCTGTGCCACCTGGTTGTTGACCCCTCTGCTAAGGGAAATTGTTCCTTCCTATTCACTTTATCTATGCCCCTCATATTTTTATGCACCTCAATAAGGTCTCCCCTCAGCCTCCAAGTTCCAAAGAAAACAAACCCAGCCTATCCAGTCTTTCCTCGTAGCTAAAGTTCTCCAGTCCAGGCAACATCCTCATAAATCTCCTCTGTACCCTCTCTAGTGCAATCACATCTTTCCTGTAATGTGGTGACCAGAGCTGCATGCAGTACTCTAGCTGTAGCCTAACTAGTGTTTTATACAGTTCAAGCATAACCCCCCTGCTCTTGTATTCTATGCCTTGGCTAATAAAGGCAAGTATTCCGTATGCCTTCTTAACCACCTTGTCTACTTGGCCTGCTACCTTCAGGGATCTGTGGACCTGCACTCCAAGGTCCCTTTGTTCCTCTACACTTATCAGTGTCCTACCATTTATTGTGTATTCCCTTGCCTTGTTAGCCCTCTCCAAATGCATTACCTCACACTTCTCAGATTGAATTCCATTTGCCACTGTTCTGCCCTCCTTTTTCTTTATAGGAGTCACCAAGAGAAAGGGAGTGCTTGGTCATGGGCATCTTGCTGGGGGTCACCCGTGATCTGCATGAGGAATGGGAGGAGGAGATCAGGCCAGGCAGAGCAGTACCAGCTGCTGCAGCAGAGAGGGACAGGAGTCACAGGAGGGCGAGGAGGGCTCTCAGCAGGAGGTCCTATCCACCCAGGGTCTTCAGAGAGCACTACTCCTACATTACATGATCTAAGACCAGTGCATGAGGAGGCTGTGCTTTATCAAGGAAGTCTTAACAGAGATCTGTGGCCTCGTGGAAGGAATACTCAGACCTCAGAGCACAGCCAGGACTGCATTGCCTGCACAGGTCAAGGTCACAGTAGCACTTAATTTTTATGCTACTGGAACCTTCCAGGCTGCCACAGGTGATATCAGTCACATATCACAATCCACTGTGCACTTCTGTGATCTCTGTGGCCCTATAGGCTCTGAGGAATGACTATATATCCTGCCCTATTGCCAGAGAAGACCAGAGGCAGAGAGCTTCACGAGTCGACAGGATTGCAGGATTCCCCATGGTACAGGGAGACATTGACTGCACACCTGTGGCCATGCGAGCCTTGCATTTAAACTCGGAGGTATTCAGGAACAGGAAGGGGTTCCATTCCCTCAATGTGCAGCTCATGTGTGACCATTGGCAGCACATCATGCAGGTGAATGCCTGCTCTACAGGGAGCTGCCATGATGCATTTATAATGAGACAGTCATCTGTCCCACAGATCTTTGAGCCACAACGCAATGTGCATGGCTGGATACTAGGTGACAAGGATACCCTCTGATGCCACGGCTCATGACTCCCTGAGAAACCCCCAGACAGCAGCTGAGCACTCATACAATGAGAGCCAATCAACCACCAGGAATATCATTGAGCAGAACATTGGGGTCCTCAAGCAGAGGTTTCGATGCCTTGACCAGTCAGGAGGTGCCCTGCAGTAATCGGCCGAGAAGGTCTCCAGATTCGTGGTCACTTGCTGCATGCTCAACAATCTGGTGATCATGAGAGACATAAGAACATAAGAAATAGGAGCAGGAGTAGGCCAATCGGCCCCTCGAGCCTGCTCCGCCATTCAATAAGATCATGGCTGATCTGATCCTAACCGCCAATCTACTATCACAGAACCATCTCCTGAATCTAACAGAATTAGACACACGAAATAGGAGCAGGATCAGGCTACACGGCCCCTGGGCCCGCTCCGCTACCCACAGGGCCATGTCCGATCCAAACCTAGACTCATGTCCAAATTCCTGCCCGCTCCCCATAACCCTTAATTCCCTTTACTTCTAGGAAACTGTCTATTTCTGTTTTAAATTTATGTAATGATGTAGCTTCTACAGCTTTTTGGGGCAGCATATTCCATGGACCTACCACCCTCTGAGTGAAGTAGTTCCTCCTCATCTCAGTTTTGAAAGAGCAGCCCCTTATTCTAAGACTGTGCCCCCTAGTTCTAGTTTCACCCATCATCGGGAACATCCTCCCCGCATCCACCCGATCCAACCCCTTCACAATCTTATATGTTTCAATAAGATCGCCTCTCATTCTTCTGAACTCCAATGAGTAGAGTCCCAATCTACTCAACCTCTCCTCATATGTCCATCCCCTCATCCCTGGGATTAACCGAGTGAACCTTCTTTGTACTGACTCGAGAGCAAGCATGTCTTTTCTTAAGTATGGACACCAAAACTGGACGCAGTATTCCAGGTGCGGTCTCACCAATACCTTGTACAACTGAAGCAATACCTCCCTATTTTTATATTCTATCCCCCTAGCAATGAAAGCCAACATTCCATTGGCCTTCTTAATCACTTGCTGCACCTGCATAGTAACCTTTTGAGTTTCGTGCACCAGGACCCCCAGATCCCTTTGTAATTCAGTACTTTCCAGTTTCTTGCCATTAAGATAATAACTTGCTCTACGATTTTTCCTGCCAAAGTGCATAACCTCACACTTTCCAGTATTGTATTCCATCTGCCAAATCTCTGCCCACTTACTTAGCCTGTCTATGTCCCCTTGCAGGTTTTTAATGTCCTCCTCACTCACTACTTTCCCTCCCATCTTAGTATCATCTGCAAACTTTGATATGTTACACTCGGTCCCCCCCTCCAAATCGTTAATATAGATTGTAAAGAGTTGGGGACCCAGCACCGACCCCTGCGGAATACCACTAGTTACTGATTGCCAGTCTGAGAATGAACCATTTATCCCAACTCTCTGCCTTCTGTTAGATAGCCAATCCTCTATCCATGCCAGAATATTACCCCCAATCCTGCGATTTTTTATCTTAAGCAATAATCTTTTGTGTGGCACCTTGTCAAATGCCTTTTGGAAGTCTAAATACACTACGTCCACTGGTTCCCTTTATCCACCCTATATGTTTCTTCCTCAAAGAACTCCAGCAAATTTGTCAAACATGACTTCCCCTTCATAAAACCATGCTGACTTTGTCCTATTAAATTATGATTATCCAAATGTCCTGTTACTGTCTCCTTCATAATGGACTCCAAGATTTTACCTACCACAGATGTTAGGATAACCAGTCTATAGTTTCCAGCCTTCTGTGTACTGCCCTTTTTAAATAAGAGTGTTACATTAGCAGTTCTCCAGTCTGCCGGGACCTTTGCTGAGTTCAGGGAGTTTTGGAAAATTATTACTAATGCATGCACAATCCCTACCGCCACTTCCCTCAAGACCCTAGGATGTAAGCCATCAGGTCCAGGTGATTTATCCGCCTTGAATCCCATTATTTTACCGAGTACCACTTCCTTAGTGATTTTGATCGTGTTTAGCTCCTCCCCCCCTATAGACCCCTGTTTGTCCAGTGTTGGGATATTCTTAGTGTCCTCTACTGTAAAGACTGATACAAAATATTCATTCAGTGTTTTTGCGTCTCCATATTTCCCACCATTAATTTCCTGGTCTCATCCTCTAAGGGACCAACATTTACTTTAGCCACCCTTTTTCTTTTTATATAACTATAAAAACTCTTACTATCTGTTTTTATATTTTTTTCTAATTTACTTTCATGATCTATCTTCCCTTTCTTAATCAATCTTTTTGTTATTTTTTGCTGTCTTTTAAAGTTTTCCCAATCCTCTATCCTCCCACTAGATTTGGCTACCTTATATGCCATTGTTTTTAGTCGAATACTATCCTTAATTTCTTTACTTAGCCACGGATGGCTGTTTTTTCTTTTACACCCTTTTCTTCTCAGTGGAATATATTTTTTTGGAATCTGTAAAATAACGCCTTAAATGTACACCACTGATCATGTATCGTCTTACCCTTTAATCTATTTTCCCAATCCACTCTACTCAATTCCGCTCTCATACCTTCATATTCTCCTTTATTCAAGCTTAGCACGCTTGTTCGAGATCCACCCTTCTCACCCTCTAATTGAATATGGAATTCAACCATGTTATGGTCACTCATTCCAAGGGGATCCTTTACTCGGACATTTTTAATTACTCCTGTCTCATTACACAGGACCAGATCTAAGGTTGCTTGCCCCCTGGTCGGTTCAGTTACATACTGCTCAAGAAACCCATCCCTAATACACTCAATGAACTCATCCTCAAGGCAGCTCTGCCCAATTTGATTTGTCCAATTAATATGATAGTTAAAATCCCCCATAATTATAGATGTTCCCTTATTACAAGCCTCAACTATTTCCTGATTGATACTCCGTCCAACAGAGTTGCAACTGTTCAGAGGCCTATAGACTACACCCACTAGTGTTTTTTTCCCCTTATTATTCCTTATCTCCACCCAAACTGTTTCATTATCCTGATCTTTTGACCCAATATCATTTCTCGGTATTACAGTGATTCCTTCCTTTATTAACATAGCCACCCCACCTCCCCTTCCTTCCTGCCTGTCCTTCCTGATCGTTAAATAACCTGGTATGTTTAATTCCCAGGCATTGTCACCCTGCAGCCATGTTTCTGTAATGGCCACAAGATCATACCCATATGTAGTTATTTGTGCCATTAACTCGTCTATTTTGTTACGAATGCTACGTGCATTCAGATAGAGAACTTTCAAATATGTTTTGTGACACTTAGTTCCTGCTTTTGCCCTTTTTATTACTTTACCTTTTACTCCATACCTTCTGCCCCTTCCTGACATGCTCTGGTTTTTAATTTCCCCTCTGCTACCTAAGTCTATGACCTTCTCTGTTGTCATTTTTATTATTTGCTCTCTAGGAACCTCCCCCCCACTAGTTAGTTTAAAGCCCTCTCTACAGCCCTAGTTATATGATCCGCCAGGACTCTAGTCCCAGCACTGGCCAAGTGAAGCCCATCCCAACGGAACAGCTCCCTCCTGCCCCAGTACTGGTGCCAGTGTCCCAGGAAGCAAAACCCATTTCTCCCACACCAGTCTTTGAGCCACGCATTTAACTCTCTATTTTTATTTGTCCTAGCCAAATTCGCTCGTGGCTCAGGATTATTACCCTTGAGGTTCTGTTTTTTAATTTGACCCCTAGCTGCTCATACTCCTTTAACAGAACCGGCTTCCTAGTCCTATCTCCGTCATTTGTACCAACATGGACCACGACAACTGGATCCACCCCCTCCCACTGCAAGTTTCTTTCCAGCCCAGAGGAGATGTCCTTAACCCTGGCACCGGGTAGGCAACACAGCCTTCAGGACTCTTGCTCTCGGCTGCAGAGAACTCTATCTATCCCCCTAATAATACTATCCCCTACCACTAAAGCATTCCTATTTACTCCACCCTCTTGAATGGCCCCCCATTCCACGGTGCTGTGGCCAGGTTGCTCATCCTCCCTGCAGTCCCTGCTCCTGTCCCCACAGGGAGTAAGAACCTTGAACCTGTTGGCCAAGAGCAAGGGCGGCAGCTCCTCCAGCTCTACCTCCTGGATCCCCGTACCTGCCTCACTCATAGTCACACCGTCCTGACTCTGACCATGGGCTACATCTGAATTAATTAACTTCATAGGTGTGACCACGTCCTGATACACAGTGTCCAGGTACTTCTACCCCTCCCTGATGCGTCGCAGTATCTGAAGCTCAGACTCCAGCTCATCAACACGGAGCTGGAGTTCCTGTAGCAGCAGACACTTGTCACAGACGTAATCACCGTGAGCCTCAATGCGGTCCACCGGCTCCCACATCTCGCAACAGTAACACATCACCTGCTCCATTCTATGTAATTAATTACATTTTTTATTGTTAGTTATGGACACCCTCTGCCCGATTTTAGATGCTAGTATCCCCTTTAATTAATTGGATTTAAATTTAATCAATCCCTCTAATTACACCAGTTAAATGGTTTACCAACAGTCACTCTGCACCAGAAAGGCCTTATTAACTACAACTCACAGAGTTAAAGTTTGAAAAGAGCACCTAACACCCCACTTACCCTAACTCACACTTACCCAAACTCACAGCACTCTCTGCTGACTTCACTCAGTGCTTGCTCGCACTAGGACTGGTCTTTTTATACTGTTTGTTTTTTTTACAGCCAAATGAGTCACCCCTGCTGATTGGTTAGAAAACTAGTTTCCACTGCCTGCTGTGCCAATTTACTCCTACTGCAGTGTAACCTTGTTTTACTCTTCTTAAACCAACAGAATCCCAAGTATTTAACTTTTCCCCTTTACTTAAACTGCTTAAGTAATCTTATCAAGAATGATTTAAAGAGAAATAAAAATTAAAGAACTCTCACACTTACCCAAACTCACAGCACTCTCTGCTGACTTCACTGTTACTACCAGCAATTGTACCAGAGGGTCAAGCTGAGGAGCCAAAAGAGGAGGAGGAGGAGGAAGAGGAAGACCCGGGGGACTAGTGGGTGCACCAGAGGGTTCCAGGTAGATGGGCCACACCTGGCTGGGTCGCTCACCACCATCTAATTGAAGTGCGGTTTTGAGAGATATCCTCTACCATCAGACTCCGGAGCACTATTGCCACATGCTTACGTTCCACAACTGAGGATCCATCAGGAAGTCCATCATCTGCACTCACTACACTGTGTTTGAAGAGGACTTTTGAGACACATTAGGAAACTTTCTGGGACACCTTGTCACGACTTCACCAGCACTCTATCAGGACTTCACTAAAAAGAGTGAGTGCTGTGCTACTCTACCTAATTGGACACCTTGGGCTCGATTTTGCCAGCCCTGGGGAGGTGGGTTTGGAGGCAGGACTGCCGGGAAAATGGCAGAATTTGGGGGCGGGTGCCCAACCCGCCCCCAATCCGCCTCCATACCATCTTGCCAGGAGGTGGGTAGCCGACCCGCGCCGGGTCCTGCCTCCTCGAGGCGGGAAGGGGATTAATGCCAATTAACTGCCTGTTAACAGTTTTTTGGTTAATCCCTATTTTGAGTCCTGAAGTGTGGGCTTCCCGACGGCTCCGAACCTCGCCAGGGTCAGCGAGGCGGGCCGTCGGTCTGCGGGGATCAGAGGGGTCGAGATGTCCGGTGTGCAGGTGAGTAATGGGTGCATGTGTGCAGAGGTAAGTGTGTGAGGTGTGTGTAAAGTGTTTTAATAAGTTTTACTTACCTTTACTTCTTCCTGCAGGCTTCCTCCCTTCAGGTCTCAGGAGTCCTCAGCTCACCAGCACAGAAAGCAGAATGGCTGCTGAAGTCTTCTGCTTTCTGGTCAGGAAGGCTTTCTAATTGAGTCTTGAGTAAAGACACAACTTAGAAGACAAATTGTCAGTGTTTGACAGCTTCAGAGAGCAGTCAAACAATGACATTTCATCTGTCAAAAGCTCTTGACAGATGAAACGGCACTCGCTGATGTCACCTGTAACTGGCTTTCCCTTAATTGGCCTGCTAAGCCCGCTGGGCGGGCTTAACTAGGTCAATCAAGGGAAAAAAGCCTGGGTTGGCCACAAGTCGATGGAGGCGGGACTAAAACCCGCCTCCAAAAGCTCCCCATTGACAAAATCCAGCCCCTTATATCCGTGACAGAGGGATGGTAAGGGGGGAAGTGTTGAGCAATGGGGATCTGGGGTTTCATTCAAGGGAACCAAAGTCTGATGATGTGGTCACGAACATTCCGTTGGTAACGTGGATGTGCAGGCTGCCACTTTTCTCCTTCTCCTCCTCCTCCTGAGGTGGTCACGGAACCTATGGTGGCAGGATGATTGCATCATGACTGCTGCCAGGATACCGGGCATTCAGCAGCGTGATGTGCTGGTTGTGGTTGCACACCAACTGCATGTTAAGTGAGTGGACCCTTTGCGGTAACGGAACATCTCACCATTGAGATGAGGTGCCAGCAAAGCCACGTGTGAGCAGTCAATAACACCCTGCACCATGGGGAAACCTGATATCCTGGCAAAGCCATGTGTGCCCACCTCCTGCATCTCTCTGTTTCGAGAGAAGACAATGAAGTCCCCTCTCCTAGCTTACAGAGCCTCTGTAAACTTCCGGATACAGCGATGGACAGCGAACTGCGAGATGTTTGCTATGTTGACCTTCCAAGCCTGGAAGGATCCGCTGGTGAAAAAATCCAGGGCCACTGGCAGCACCGATGTCGCCCTGCTCTGATGCTGCAGGTCTGGTTCCAAGAGGCGGCAGAGTTCTGTGACTACCTCCTTGGTGAAGCGGAGCCGCCGATCACACTACTCCTGGCTTAGGTGCAGGTAGGAGAAGTGATCCCTGAAAACCCTAGGTGGGTAAGGCCCCCTGTTAAGAGCCCTCCTGCCCCTCCTCCTCCTCCCTCTGTGAGCAGCTTGTCTTTGCTGCCTCTGCTCCATCTCCCTGTCATGCTGCAGCATGAGGGGGACTGTAACTAGAGCCCCATGACTGGGAGCAAGTGGTGTACTCAGAGGCCTTCCAGTAGCAGCCAACACCTTCCCAACATCCAGTAGCACGCCCTGCTTTAACAAGTTTCGAAATCTCTTACAGCAACCCAGTACTCCTACAAACTCTACAAGAGCCGGTACAAAAGCAATAAGCAACTTACCTGCAAGTTGGAAGTATCCCTTTAAGTAGCGCTGGTGGCGGCATCCCTCGTGCCGCTGAATGCACGTTCAACTGTGGGTGTTTAGGAGAGGGTGTTGAATGGAGTGGCGACGTCGAAATGGCAGGTCGTGCATCAAATCAACGTTACACGCTGACTGACGTCACGATCTGCCTGCTCTGCATACTGCCGGCGCACGTACGTACCGCTCGTGCTATCACCCTCACCAAGATGGCGGAAGTGAGCCAAATGAGATCAAATTTTGCGGCCTACGCCCCCTAATTCTAGACTCTCCAGCCAGGGGAAACAGCCTCTTACCAGCTACCCTGTCAAGCCCTCTAAGAATTTTATACATTTCAATGAGATCACCTCTCAATCTTCTAAACTCCAGAGAATATAGGCCCATTCTACTCCATCTCTCCTCATCCCAGGTATCAGTCTAGTGAACCTTTGTTGCACCCCCTCTAAGGCAAGTATATCCTTCCTTAGGTAAGGAGACCAAAACTGAACCCAGCCTAGTTACATTACCCCTCCCCCCTTGGGTGAATAGAATAGAACAAGACCTTAGACCATCAGGTGTAACAAGGAGCCATCGCGTACAAGGGCACAAGATCTTTGAGAGTATAAATAATGGCCCAGTAATTCCTGTCACAACGCGTGAGTACGGATGGGGTACTCACGCGTGTGCCCGGAGGAATTGCCGGTTTTCAGCATGCACAGCGCATGCGCTGAAAACCGGCATTTCCTGTCCTCTGACCCAAGGGGTTAAGAGGCAGAACGCTTGCGACTTGTGATGCAGCGCGTGCGCGCTGAAATTCCTTTTTTTTTTCAGCGTTGCCCGAGTGTAAAGGCCTCCGGTTTTTACGCGTGGAAAAACCAGACGTAAGTACTTAGTTTTACAGGTAAGTGGTCTTTTAGTACAATTTAGAAAAAAAATTTCCACAGGTTTATTATTTTTAAAGAATTTACAGTAAGGTAAGTTTAGTTTTAGACCCTATTTTTAAAAAAATTATTTTTTTCAAAAATTCGATTAATTGTTTAAAATATTTTAAAAAACTTATTTATAGTTAATATAATCAGTGGGATGTTTTTTAAAATGTTATTTAAAGTTTAAGTACTGTTTTGGCAGCCCATACTTTTCATGAGTTTGACAGTTCTTACTCTCAAACTCATGAATGAGGTTTCCCCTCCCCTGATTGGCTGCACAGTGCTCATCTGATCCCAGCCGGCACATTGCACTAACTACGCCGCTGGATCAGGTAAGCACATCGCGCCGGCATCTGAACCGGGCCAGTGACAGGAAATGCAAGCAGGCCCGGGCTTCAGATGTCGGCGCGCCGGGTGAGTGCACATCGGAGGCTTGCACGCGCGGCAAGCTCCTGATCCTGATTTCAGGGCCATTGATTCCCCCCTGAGGATAACTAATTAACACTTCAAATCTCTATTGTGTATGCCAAACAATTTGGTTTCAGGCCGATGAGTTATGTTTAAAAAGGATTCTGAGTGCAGACTTGGGAGTGGATCCTTTACATTTGCTGAATTTACCAGTACAGAAATATTCTAAGTTTTAAATTTCAACATAGACATTTGGGGGGAAATAAATTGCCACAGATCACTGAACAAGCTTTAGTAAGCCTTGTTTTCCTTATACTTCTTGTAGCTACTTGAAACTGTGGTCAAAACTGTGAGTAGAGGTAATAATGGAAGAAAGTCGGTTTGTACTTTTGTTAACCAGTGTGGTCACTTCTACAAGTTTTGTTATCATTAGCAGTCAGAGCAAGACCACCAACTGAGATGGTACGCAACATGCATGGCCCATGCTCCACCCAGTTGAGCCCTAAAATGGCAATCGGGGTCCTATGTACATCATAGGCCCCCAATTTGTATACTTAAAGAGCTCATTGCCTGACTCAGGTGGGCACTCTGGCCACCCAGCCCTTGGGAATATGGCGTTGCCCACACTGTCGATGGGAACAGGGTGATAAGTCGCACTCCACCATTTTCGGGGTACCACTGCTTCATTTCCACTGGATGGAAGACCTCAAATTCTCCCTCATAATTCCACACATTTTTGTAGATGAGTGAATAGAAATGACTGACTCAGTTCTTTTCACTCTAATGTTGTATGAACACAATTGATTACTTCAACTTCCTCCTATTAGAAATGTAATATGATACCTCTGTTTAGTGTCATATCACAATAACCTCCCAAAACCCACTTTAAAACACAAATCCTTCCTACCTAAAGGGCTACAATCTTTTAGTTTCTGTGTAAGTTATTCCATTATCTGCATACTTCATCAGATTATATATTTTGATCTGTGCCCTTTTTAAGCAGATTTCTATCAATCAGGTTAAATTGAATTACTCTGATCTGTCAGACAATTCTCAGAAAGTTTTAACAATACACAAGAATATTGAAATTTTCATAAATTCTTTCAGGCAAAAACATTTGAACGCGTAATCATCAGATTTTGCAAATGATGCTGTTAAGGAGAGGAAAGGGCTTGTATTTATATAGTGTCCCAAAGTGTTTCACTGAAAATTAAGTACTTTTGAAATGTAGTTACTGTTGTAATGTAGAAAACACAGTAGTCAATCTGCACATAGCAAAGATGCACAAACAGCAATGAAATAATAATGGGCCGTATTTTGCAGTTGAAGGCCAAGGCGGGGTAATTGGGTGTTTTGGATGGCAATGTTGACCCAATTTGTTTTTGTGATGTTGGTTGAGTAATAAATATTGACCAGGACATTGGAGGAATTTCCCTGTTCTTTGAATAGTTCCATGGGATCTTTCACATCCATTTGAGAAGGCCTAGGTTTAACGTCTCATCTGAAAACAGAAAGTGAGAATGTAGGCGAACTAGAGGAGGATGTGGAGTAATTGCTAAAGATAACTGTAGAAAAGGAATAGTTCTGCAAAAAATAACAGATGCCAAGGCAGATATGTCCTAATGTGGCAGACTCTCGGCTCTAACCACAATGTTTCAATCCTCCATAGATATGCAACTTGTGTCATAAAATTGGGGAGTAGCGAATGTGACATATGATCAAGAAGGGGGTGAAGGGTAACTGGGTAACTATAGACTTGCTAGTTTAATATCAGCAGTATGCAAACTCTAAGTCCTGTGACCCACCATACTTCACAAGGAACAATTAAATTAAATCACTGGAGAATCCTGCAATGCAAGCACTCCCTTTGAAGAATCATATTTTAATGGGAGCTCCATAAAGTGGTCGATTTTAACCCTACCTACCCAGCAGAAACTGAATGGGTGGGAAGTTAAAAACAAGCAGGCTACTTATCTATTCAAAACTCAACCCTTTTGTGCCATTTTCCATTTTAACCTGCTGGGCTTGGTGGATGAGGTGGTGAAGCTTTATTATTTAATTATTTATTTATTCTTGGGACCCAAGTGATCCTGCCAAAGCCTATTTTAAAAGAACTGACCATCCCCAGTTGCCATGCGAAAATGTTGGTGGACCTTCTCCTGAAATTGCTGCATTCCTTGTGCTGATGGTGCTCCCTCAATAGTGTTATGTTGGGAATTACATGAATTTGACCCAGCAGCAATGAAGGAATGACAATACATGTCCAAGCCAGGATTTTGTGTGACCTGGAGGGGAAATTGGAGGTAATGGTATTCCCATGATCTTGCTATGCTTGTCTTTCTTGGTGGTAGAGATCCTGGAGCTGGGAGGTGCTGTTGAAGTAAGCTTTATCCCTGTAGACGGTACACACTGAAGACACAGTGGTTTGCATACCAATCAAGTAAACTGTTCTAGCTATGATGGTACTGAGCTTCTTGATTGTTGTTGCAGGTGAGTGGTAAGTATTCCATCACACTCCTGGCTTGTACCCTGTAGATGGTAAACAGGCTATGAGGGGTCAGCAGGTGAGCCTCTCATCAAAGTGTAGCAAAATTCTGCCCTGGTCTTGTCGCTACACTGCTGATATGCCTGCTTCAGTTAAACTTCTGGTCAATGGTGATCCTCAGGCTATTGATTGTTGGGGCCTCAGTGATGGGGGTGCAGTTGAAGGCCAGGGCAGGGGTAATTGGGTGTTTTTGTACTGGAGATGGTCATTACCTGGTACTTAAATGATGTGGATATCTTCATTCTACAGAAGCCAAATCCCCCATGGTCAGTGAAGGCAAAAACTCGAGACGCATCAGCCTTGATACGTCAACCGCATCTGTGGCATCTGTAAAAGCGCCATACAAATTCAGGGGAGTAGTCATGGCCAGAGAGGGATGTGGTCAGAGTTCAGGGTGCTGTTTCATCAAGTCTGTCATTTCTTCTTTAGAGTCTCTGCTTAAAGGACAAGCCAGTCCACATCTATTTAGGAGGTGGCGCTCACCTTATGTGGCTGCCAACCCACTGAAGGCTGCAGTAGGGGGAAAGTTTGGCATTATCTTGCTGCCACCCAGCAAGGATCCTCCATTTACTTCAGTTCTTTATAGTCTGACTTTGTTTTGGAATCCTGGCAGCAAGGTCTTCAATTGCTAATGTGCTGCATGATGCCTTAAGGTCATACACCGGGAATTTACTTGGGGCTTCTCCCATTCTGCTGTAACTTCGGTGGAAACCCCGTTTATGCACGTAAATAGGATTTCCACTGAAGTTGTGGCAGTATAGCAGGAGAATCCCTAAGGAAATTTCCGGTGATATCACCTTTTTGTCTTGGAAACCACTACCTCAGGAATACTTTACAATGCGTAGACCATAGGACTGGCAGGGGTCCTAAAATTCCCAGCTTCAGATTGAGAGAACGGTAGTTTTTAAAAATTTGTTTATGGGATGTGGACGCCACTGGCAAGGTCAGCATTTATTGCCCATCCCTAATTACCCTTGAGAAGATGGTGGTGAGCCACCTTCTTGAACCGCTGCAGTCCGTGTGGTGAAGGTAATCCCACAGTGCTATTAGGGAGGGAGTTCCAGGATTTTGACTCAACGACAACGAAGGATTAGCAATATACTTCTAAGTCAGGATGGTGTGTGACTTGGAAGGGAACTTGCAGGTGATGGTGTTCCCATGCGCCTGCTGCCCTTGTCCTTCTAGGTGGAAGAGATTGTGGGTTTGGGAGATGCTGCCGAAGAAGCCTTGGCGAGTTGCTGCAGTGCACCTTGTAGATGGCACACACTGTAGCCATGGTGCGCCAGTGGTGGAAAGAGTGAATGTTTACTGTGGTGGATGGAGTGCCAATCAAGTGGGCTGCTTTGTCCTGGATGATGTCGAGCTTTTTGAGCGTTGTTGGAGCTGCACTCACCCAGGCAAGTGGAGAGTATTCCATCACACTCCTTACTTGTAGATGGTGGAAAGGCTTTGGGGAGTCAGAAGGTGAGACACTCGCCACAGAATACCCAGCCTCTGGCCTGCTCTTGTTGCCACAGTATTTATGTGGCTGGTCCAGTTAAGTTTCTGGTCAATGGTGACCCCCAGGATGTTGATGGTGGGGGATTTGGCGATGGAAATGCCGTTGAATGGTTAGACTCTCGCTTGTTGGAGATGGTAATTGCCTGGCATTTATGTGCTGCAAATGTTACCTGCCACTTATCAGCCCAAGCCTGAATGTCGTCCAAGTCTTGTTGCCTACAATGCTTCATTATCTGAGGAGTTGTGAATGGCACTGAACACTGTGCAGCCATCATTGAACATCCCCATTTCTGACCTTATGTTGGAGGGAAAGTCATTGATGAAGCAGCTGAAGATGGTTGGGCCTAGGACACTGCCCTGAGGAACTCCTGCAGCGATGTCCTGGGGCTGTGATGATTGACCTCCAACCACCACAACCATCTTCCTTTGTGCTAGGTATGACTCCAGCCAGTGGAGAGTTTTCCCTCCAATTCCCATTGACTTCAGTTTTACTAGGGCTCCTTCATGCCACACTCAGTCAATTGCTGCCTTGATGTCAAGGGCAGTCGCTCTCACCTCACCTCTGAAATTCAGCTCTTTTGTCCATGTTTGGACCATGGCTTTAATGAGGTCTGGAGCCAAGTGGTCCTGGTGGAACCCAAACTGGGCATCAGTGAGCAGGTTATTGGTGAGTAAGTCCTGCTTGATAGCACTGTTGACGACATCTTCCATCACTTTGCTGATGATTTGAGAGTAGACTGATTGGGCAGTAATTGGCTGGATTGGATTTGTCCTGCTGTTTGTGGAAAGGACATACCTGGGCAGTTTTCCACATTGTCGGATAGATGCCAGTGTTGTAGCTGTACTGGAACAGCTTGGCTAGAGGCCTGGCTAGTTCTGGAGCACAAGTCTTCAGCATAATAGCCGGGATGTTGTCGGGGCCCATAGCCTTGGCTGTATCCAGTGCGCTCAGCCATTTCTTGATATCACATGGAGCGAAGCGAATTGGCTGAAGAGTGGCATCTGATGGTGGGGACTGCAGAAGTAGGCCGATATGGATCATCCACTTGGCACTACTGGCTGAAGATGGTTGCAAATGCTTCAGCCTTGCCTTTTGCACTAACATTCTGGGCTCCACCATCATTGAGGATGGGATATTCATGGAGCCTCCTCCTCCCGTTAGTTGTTTAATGGTCCACCACCATTCACGGCTGGATGTGGCAGGACTGCAGAGCTTTTTTTTTATTCATTGATGGGATGTGGGCGTCGCTGGCTGGCTAGGTCTGCATTTAGTGCCCATTCCTAATTGCCCTTGAGAAGATGGTGCTGAGCCACCTTCTTGAACCGCTGCAGTCCATATGGTGTAGGTACACCCACAATGCTGTTAGGAAGGGAGTTCCAGCATTTTGGCCCAGCGACAGTGAAGGAACGGCGATACAGGTCCAAGTCAGGTTGGTGTGTGTCTTGGAGGGGAACTTGTAGGTGGTGATGTTCCCATGCGTCTGCTGCCCTTGTCCTTCTAAGTGGTAGAGGTCGCGGGTTTGGAAGGTGCTGTTGAAGGAGCTTTGGCGAGTTGCTGCAGTGCATCTTGTAGATGGTACACACTGCAGCCACAGTGCGCCGGTGGTGGAGGGAGTGAATGTTGAAGGTGGTGGATGGAGTGCCAATCAAGCGGGCTGCTTTATCCTGAATGGTGTCGAGCTTCTTGAGTGTTGTTGGAGCTGCACTCATCCAGGCATGTGGAGAGTATTCCATCACACTCCTGATTTGTGCCTTGTAGATGGTGGAAAGTCTTTGAGGAGCCAGGAGGTGAGACACTCGCCGCAGAATTCCCAGCCTCTGGCCTGCTCTTGTAGCCACATTATTTATATGGCTGGCCCAGTTCAGTTTCTGTTCAATGGTAACCCCCAGGATGTTGACAGTGGTGGATTCAGCGATGGTAATGCCATTGAATGTCAAGGGGAGATGGTTAGAATCTCGCTTGTTGGAGATGGTCATTTCCTGGCACTTGTGTGGTGCGAATGTTACTTGCCACTTGTCAGCCCAAGTCTGACTGTTGTCCAGGTCTTGCTGCATATGGACACGGACTGCTTCAGTATCTGACGAGACTCGAATGGTGCTGAACAGTGTGCAATCATCATTGAACATCCCCACTTCTGACCTTATGATGGAGGGAAGGTCATTGATGAAACAGCTGAAGATGGTTGGGCCTAGGACACTGCCCTGAGGAACTCCTGCAGTGATGTCATGTGATTGAGATGAATGACCTCCAACAACCACAGCCAACTTCCTTTGTGCTAGGTATGATTCCAACCAATGGAGAGTTTTCCCCTTGATTCCCATTGACTTCAGTTTTGCTAGGGCTCCTTGATGCCACACTCGATCAAATGCTGCCTTGATGTCAAGGGCAGTCACTCTCACCTCACCTCTTGAGTTCAGCTCTTTTGTCCATGTTTGGACCAAGGCTGTAATGAGGTCAGGAGCTGAGTGGCCCTGGCGGAACCCAAACTGGGCATCAGTTAGCAGGTTATTGCTGAGTAAGTGCCGCTTGATAGCACTGTCGACGACACCTTCCATCACTTTGCTGATGATTGAGAGTAGACTGATGGGACGGTAATTGGCCGGGTCGGATTTGTCCTGCTTTTTGTAGACAGGACATACTTGGGCAATTTTCCACATTGCCGGGTAGATGCCAGTGTTGTAGCTGTACTGGAACAGCTTGGCAAGGGGCGCAGCTAGTTCTGGAGCACAAGTCTTCAGTACTATTGCCGGAATGTTGTCAGGGCCCATAGCCTTTGCAGTATCCAGTGTCTTCAGCCGTTTCTTGACATCACGTGGAGTGAATTGAATGGGCTGAAGACTGGCATCTGTGATGCTGGGGACCTCAGGAGGAGGCCAAGGTGGATCATCCACTCGGCACTTCTGGCTGAAGATAGTTGCAAATGCTTCAGCCTTGTCTTTTGCACTCACATGCTGGGCTCCGCCATCATTGAGGATGGGGGTATTTTTGGAGCCTTCTCCTCCTGTTAACTGTTTAATTGTCCACCACCACTCACGACTGGATGTGGCAGGACTGCAGAGCTTTGATTTGATCCGATGGTTGTGAGATCGCTTAGCTCTGTCTATCGCATGTTGCTTCCGTTGTTTGGTATGCAAGTAGTCCTGTGTTGTAGCCTCACCAGGTTGACACCTCATTTTTGGGTATGCCTGGTGCTGTTCCCGGCATGCCCTCCTGCACTCTTCGTTAAACCAGGGTTGATCCATTGATTGTGGAATCACTTAGCTCTGTTTAGAGCATGCTGCTTCTGCTTTTTAGCATGCATGTAGTCCTGTGTTGCAGCTTCCTCAGGTTGGTACTTCATTTTTAGGTACGCCTGGTGCTGTTCTTGGCATGCTCTTCTACACTCCTTATTGAATCAGGGTTGGTCCCCTGGGTTGATGGTAATGGTAGAGTGAGGGATATGCCTGGCCATGAGGTTACAGATTGTGGTGGAATACAATTCTGCTGCTGCTGATGGCCCTCAGCGCCTCATGGATGCCCAGTTTTGAGCTGCTAGATCTGTTCTGAAACTATCCGATTTAGCACGGTGGTAGTGCCACACAACACGATGGAGGGTGTTCTCAGTATGAAGACGGGACTTTGTCTCCACAATGACTGTACGGTGGTCACTGCTACCAATGCTGTCATGGACAGATACATCTGTGACAGGTAGATTGGTGATGACGAGGTCAAGTAGGTTTTTCCCTCGTGTTGGTTCTCTCGCCACCTGTTGCAGGCCCAGACTGGCAGCAATTCATTCAGGAGTCGGCCAGCTCAGTCTGTAGTGGTGCTACCAAGCCACTCTTGGTGATGGACATTGAAGTCCCCCACCCAGAGTACATTTTGTGCCCTTGCTACTCTCAGTGCTTCTTCCAAGTGGTGTTCAACATGGAGGAGTGCTGATTCATCAGCTGAGGGAGGGCGGTAGGTGATACTCAGAGGTTTCCTTGCTTGACCTGAAGCCATGAGACTTCATGGAGTCCAGAGTCAATGTTGAGATCTCCCAGGGCCACTCCTTCCTGACTGTATACCACTGTGCCACCACCCCTAGTGGGTCCCACCGGAAGGACATACCCAGGGATGGTTATGGAGGAGTTTGGGACATTGGCTGAAAGGTATGATTCTGTGAGTATGACTAGGTCAGGCTGTTGCTTGACTAGTCTGTGGGACAGCTCTCCCAATTTTGGCACAATTCCCCAGATGTTGGTGAGGAGGTGTGCCATTGTCGTGTCCGTAGCCAGTGCCGACATTGCTGGTCCATCCGGTTTTATTCTTATTATTGTGCTTCACAGCGGTTTTTTACAACTGAGTGACTTGCTAGGCCATTTCAGCAGGCAATTAAGAGTCAAACACATTGCTTTGGGTCTGGAATCACATATAGGCCAGACCAGGTAAGTCATAGATTCATAGGGGGAAAAATTGAGTCACGCCCCCTTTGGGGTGCTAACTTCGCTGGGGCGCTATTTTTAACGTCCCGAAAAAATTAGCGGCCCCCCCCCCATGGCCAAAATTCATCGGCACACCCCAAGAGGGAAGCAGGGTGCTACTGGAAGTGCCCCACCTCCCTCTTGGGGCTGCAGGTAGTCCCCCATGAACCCGTCGGACATAGCGTAAGGCGGTAAGTCAGGGGGCGCTACCGAATATCGTGGCCAAGACACAAGTGGGGCGCTGCGCATGGCGGTGACACCATCGATGGTGGCACAGCGCCACGGGGCACTAATGGTTACCACCACCGCTAACCTCCCGCTGAAAGTAATTGATGATACTTTTAAATAGTGCTGGTGGAGAGTCCTTCCTGCTGCTGAACGCGTGTTCAGCTGTGTGAGCTTAAGAGAGCTGGGGCGTTGCCCACCAAAATGGCAGCGCTGCCGTCAAATCAGCGTCACATGCTGATTGACATCCTGATCTGCCTACTCTGCATACCAGAAGTGTGTGCAAGTGCTGCAGACGCCATTTTGGACCTCTAAGGGTACTGGGCACTACAGATCTGCATTTGTGCCCGTTACCTTTTTTCCTGCCTTCCTGCTCCCTAAGAAGACAATTCCAATGGCTGGTTTTTTTTAGCCAATCAACTGGCAAAGACCTGAAGATTGACGGAACAGTGTTGTGGCCAGGTCAATCTTTAACACATGTTTCAATGTTAAGCAGGAAGGGTGTCAATGGAGGGATAAACTCATTGGAACCCTGGGAAGCAGATCACAAGACAGTTACAGATCAGGAAGGCTATATGGACCATCTTAGCTTATCCATCCAGAAAGAATTTATAGTTCCCTCATAGTGCCCAACTATTTTGTAAAATATTCCATGGTTTTTGCTTATTTACTGATCTGAATTGGGTGTACTTCAAGAGGTAGACTTTCAACTTGCTGTCCAGGCATAAAACCAGCATTGCAAATTGGCTTATAAACAGCAAATGCGGGAAATACTCAGCAGGTCAGGCAGCATCTGTGGAGATAGAAACAGAGTTAACGGGCTGGATTTTCATTCAGCAGTCGGGAAGGAGGTGGGACTACAACTTTCGGGTTTTAGTCTCGCCTCCATCGACGCGTGGCCAATCCACGCGATTTTCCCTTGATTGACCTTGTTGAGCCCGCCCAGCGGGCTCAGCAGGCCAATTAAAGGCCACCCGGCAACAGGTGATGTCACAGACTAAAATTTCATCTGTCAAGAGGTGTTGACAGATGAAATATCAGTGTTTCACAGCTGTTTGAAGCTATCAAACAGTGACAGTCTGACTTCTAACCTGAGTGCTTCTACGCAGACTCAGTTAGAACTCTCACCGGCACTGAAAGCTGAAGGCTGTCACTTTTGACAGATCGCAGCCATTCAGCTTTCAGTGCTGGCTGAGTGATGGACTCCCGACGCCCAGAGGAAGAAAGGCTGTTAAGGTAAGTACAGGTAATTTAAACTTCTTTACACACATTAGACACACCAAACACACTTACCTTTGCACTCATGCACCCATCACTCACCTGAACACCGACATTGCGACCCCTCCAAGTCCTTCAACCTGACGGCCCGCCTGCTCTAACCTGGCGTGGTTTGGAGCTGTCGGGAATCCCACACGACACCCCTCAAAATGGGGATTAGGCTAAAAACTGCCTGTTAACTACTTGTTAACAGGCAGTTAATTGGCACTAATCCCTTCCTGCCTCGGGTCGGCAGATCCCAGTGTGGGGCGGGTACCCACCTCCTTTGAAACTTACGTGGAGGTGGGTTTTGGGTGGGATGGTGTCGGGACCCCCAAATTCGGGGTTTTTGCCCCCCGCACGCCTAAAAGCCCGCCTCACGGCACACTGAAAATCAACCCCAATGTTTCAGGTCGGTGACCTTTCATCAGAACTGGAAAATGTTAACATAGTTTCTCTGTATCTACCTTATCAAATCCATTTGACATTTTAAACACTTTGATTATATCATCCCTCAAACTTCTGAACTCAGGGGAATACAAGATAAGGTTATGCGCCTGTCCTCAAAACTTAACTATATAAGCCCTGGTATCATTCTGGTGAATCTGCGCTGTGCCTCCTCCAAGGCCGATATATCTTTCCTGAGGTGTGTTGCCCAAAACTGAACAGTACTCCAGATGGGGCATGACCAAGGCTCTGTACAACTGAAGCATAATTTCCTCCCTTTTGTATTCAAATCCTCTTGAGATAGAGGACAACCTTCCATTAGTCTTTTGAATTTCTTTTTGTACCTGTGCACTAGCCTTTAGTGATTTGCATATATTGTTCTGGACCAATGGACATTTTACATGCAGTAGCACCCTCTGGTGGTGGTTATTGTGTTAGCAGTTTGTATGCTGGAAAGGGCATCTGACCTTTCTACCTTTCTCCCTGTGTGAGGTCATTTGACTTTTGTTCCTTTCTTCCTGTGTGAGGTCATTTGACCTTTGTTCCTTTCTTCCTGTGAGAGGTCATTTGACTTTTGTTCCTTTCTTCCTGTGTGAGGTCATTTGACCTTTGTTCCTTTCTTCCTGTGAGAGGTCATTTGACCTTCGTACCTTTCTTCCTGTGTAACACAGGAAGTAGAATTCCAGGAAGAACCTGGCAGTAATGGAGGATTCCATAAGGGTTTTATAATCCAATGTAATCTGATTTCATATGTTAGGCCAAGCGCAATATCTGTGAGTATCTTTGTTCCTTAGCATAATAGCAACGTTGTCAGAGTAGTATTTTGATAATAATATGTTTATAAAAGGTTAATATTTGATAGTTATAGAAGTGAGTCCAAATGTTAGTTAGTTATACAATTAGTCTATTCTACTGTTGTAAATATGTTTATATCTTATGTAATATCGAATGTATAGTACTCAGTTATGTACAAAACATACTTTGTCTTTGTTTACAGTTTCACAAATTTGTTCAAGTAAAGCTTCAAAACAGCAAACGGCTTCACGAAGAATTATTTTTGAATAAGTGTTTAACTTGCTGGATAACTAGATAGGAGCACATCTAGCGTGGCCAGTACAGTGAAAAGATAGCAATATGGCTAGCAGTGAAAAGATATCAGTGAAAAGATATCAGTGAAAAGATATCAGTGAAAAGATAGCAATACGGCTAGCTGTGAAGGGCGGAGCAGGAGGAACCCAGAGTAAGCCTTAACCTCGTAGAGCACATCTACCTCACATCAACATGTCAGAAGATAATAACGAAAATGCTTTGCAGCAAGTAGAAGACCTTAAACAGGCAGACGAAACTGTAGAATGTGACAATCGGTCTATAAGCTCCAGTTACTACAGATCGCAAGTTGGTTCACGGTCATCGGGTGGTTCTAGAGTAAGCATAGCCATCGCCAAAGCGTGGGCTAAGCTAGTAGCAGCTCAAGCCAGAGCTGCGCATGCGGACAATGAAATAGAAATAAATGTAAGACAGGCCCGTCTCCCAGCTGAATCACAAGCCGAACAGGCCCGACACCAAGCTGACCTGGCCAGTCACCAGGTTGAACGAGAAGCTGAACAGGCCCGTCTCCAAGCCACATTAGATGCTCTGCAGCAACAAAAAGAGATAGATGCTGCATTAGCCGAGACACAAGTATTCGAGGCAATTTTGGAGGGAGCTGTTCCCGAGACAGCTTACAAACCTTTAATTCCCGTTCCGTGGCAGAGTCCACGACAGCGCACCATAGATTACATGAGTGACCATGCCGACATACAGTTTACAGGAGAAAGGGATGGAGGCGCGCACATCTCTACAGACGCAAGCACTTCGTATAACATGCCACAAGTCGCCAACCAAGGTCAAAGCAGACGGCGTGCCTCAAGCCGCAGAGTCTCCCCCAGCAGAACGGAAGACACGATGCAAAGGAATAGGACGCCGAATAGAGAAAGTCAGAGGCAAATCCCCTCTCGGTTCCTTGAGACCCCCAACAGAGCCCCCAGCCAAGGCAACCCTGGCACATGTCCCAGCACCTACGACCTCGCCAAATACCTTGCACGCACCCAGCTGGTGACTTCGGGGTTAATCAAGTTTGATGACAGGCCGGAGAATTATCGGGCTTGGAAGTCCTGCTTCCACGATGCCATATCGGGCTTAGACCTGTCGGCAGGAGAAGAGCTCAGCCTCCTTATCAAATGGCTCGGCCCAGAGTCCGCCGGACAGGCCTGCAGGATAAAAGCAGCCAATGTGGGACAGCTGCCAGAGGGGTTGAAGAAGGCTTGGGCAAGGCTGGAAGAAAGCTACGTCTTGCCCAAAGCCATTGAAAGGGCTCTCTTTGACAGGTTGGAGAACTTTCCGAGGTTGACGAGTAAGGAACCCCAGAAGCTCCGCGACCTTGGAGATCTGCTGTCGGAACTCGAAGCCGCAAAGCAGGACGGCTACCTACCCGTTCTATCGTACTTAGACACTTCCAGAGGGGTAAGTCCCATCATTGAGAAGCTTCCATTTAACCTGCAGGAGAAGTGGATAACGTTTGGATCAAAGTTCAAGCTAAAGCACAACGTGGCGTTCCCACCATTCTCTGCATTCGTTAATTTCATCCATAAAGAAGCCAAAGCCAGGAACGGCCCCAGCTTTAACTTCTTCTCCGCCCACCCAGCACTTGCCAGAAGAGACAAGTTCGACAGACATGGAAAGACACCAATATCTGTCCACAAAATGCAAGTGTCCTCAACTGAGCACACAAAGATTCAGAAGAAACCTGAGGATATGAGCAAACAATGCCCTATCCACAACAAGCCCCATCCTTTAAAGAAGTGCAGAGGCTTCAGGGAGATGTCCCTGGAAGATCGGAAACAATATCTTAAAGAGAACTCTATATGTTTCAGGTGCTGCTCGTCCACGAGCCATCTCGCCAAGAACTGCAAGGTGGGTGCAAAATGCACTGAATGTGAAAGTGATCGGCACGTTTCAGCACTACACCCAGGCCCAGCTCCTTGGAAGTCAGAGACGCCTCCTCCCACTTCAGAGCACGGCGGGGAGAGAGAGGGAGCTGCTGGTCCGGAGATTACATCCAGGTGCACCGAGGTGTGTGGAGAAGGATTGAGCACAAGTGCATGCTCCAAGATATGCCTCGTTAATGTGTACCCTGCAGGATGTCGCCAAGAATCTGAGAAGAAGCCATCTCAGGTGAGCACACTCAAGACTTCCATCTTGGAGAATGGTCGTCCAAGCTACCGTACGCCATGCAGTGGACGGATCCACGTGGTGTTTGACTCCAGTGCACCATATCTGGGCGTCTCTCTCAACGACGTACTCCTCACAGGGCCCGATCTTAACAACAGCCTCTTGGGAGTGCTCATGAGATACAGGAAAGAGCCCGTCGCCATCACTGCCGATATCCAGCACATGTTTCATTGCTTCGTGGTGAGAGAAGACCACAGAGACTTCCTCCGCTTCCTGTGGTATCGGGACAATGGCCTAGAAATTCAGTTGGGCGCTGCAAGCTTTGCACCCAGTTGGCGCCTAAAGAGGGTTTCTGCGCCAGTATAAGAGGTTGCGCTGATATTCAGCGCTGCGGTAATGGCGGCGGTAGCCGGTAGCGCTGCGCCGACACCGATGACGTCATCGGTGTGCGCAGTGCCCCGGTACCGCCCCGCTTCCGGCCCAAACCCCATATTTAGTTGCAGCCGCCTCTTCTGCAGTGGTCGCAAACAACGTTCGTGAAACGGGGCCGTAGTGCTGCGCTACTGGGGCGCTTTAAGGTGGAGGTGCGGCCGGCCGTTTTTTCGGCGGCCGCCTGCCCGCACCTCCCTCCCCGGCCTCCTCCACAACCCCCCCCGCGGCATTGGTGGCTGATTCCCGTGAGTCCGGCACTTCTCCGTGGTGCTGGGCTCATTTGCTGGCAGAATCCAGCGGCGATCTCACGGCTGCAGGCAGCTCCTCCTTAAGAGAAGGAGGAGGCCTGCAGTACCCCAACCTGCCGCACTGCATCGGGTGGCGCAGCGGCAGCTGGAGTGCTGAAATTCACTTTCAGCGCCACAAGTGGAGGCGGGCACATCCTGGAACAGCGCCCGGTTCTGAATTGGGGCGCTAAAAGTGAATTTCTGGCGGTCGCAACGGGCTCCGCACGCAGCGCTAACTTTTGGGCGTTAGCCTGCTGGCGGGCCTTAACTGAATTTCTAGGCCAATGACCCCAATAGAGACATTGTGGACTACAGAATGCGTGTCCATGTCTTTGGGAATAGCCCATCCCCTGCTGTCGCCATATACGGACTAAGGAGGGCTGCCAAGGAAGAAGACGACGACTTTGGCAGTGATGTGAGAGGGTTCATCGAACGCGAGTTCTATGTCGACGACGCACTGAAGTCATTCCCGACTGAAGCAGAGGCCATCAGTACCCTCGGACGAGCCCAGGAACTACTTGCACTATCCAACCTCAGGCTGCATAAGATAGCCTCTAACAGACCAGCAGTGATGGAGGCATTCCCCCCTGAAGATCGTGCTAAGGACATCAAGGACCTAGACCTCTTCACTGATGACCTCCTCCTACAGCGTAGCCTAGGGGTGTCTTGGAACATAGCAACAGACACATTCACGTTCCAAGTCTTAGATGCCAAGAAACCCTTCACACGTAGAGGAGTGCTCTCTACAGTCAACAGCCTATACGACCCTCTCGGCTTCTTAGCCCCTGTCACCATACAAGGCAGGCTGCTCCTCAGGGAACTCTCCACACGCGTTGAAGAGTGGGATTCACCTCTCCCTGAAGAGATGGAAGCAGAGTGGGACAGATGGAGAGACTCACTCCAAGACTTACAGGAGATCCGAATACCTCGCTGCTATTCATCTTTCTCTCCCTTAAATGCCCAATTCAAAGAGCTTTGCGTCTTTGCAGACGCATCTGCTAAAGTCATTGCAAGTGTGGATTATCTGAAGGTCACCACTCAAGAAGGACAAAGCAAAATCGGCTTCGTCTTTGATAGAGGCAAGTTGGCGCCCCAGCCAGACCTCACCATACCCAGATTGGAACTGTGCGTAGCAGAACGCAACCTACCTCCTCACAGCAGTCTACTGAAGCTGCATCCTATCATCGACACCGACGGACCGTCTCTGAGGTGGTTCTTCTTTTGTCGCCAGAGGACTCCAGTGACAAGTAGAGTTCGGACTATGTGGAGTCGTTAACGACCCCAGACGGGGAGTGTTCTGGACCAATGGACATTTTTACATGCAGTAGCACCCTCTGGTGGTGGTTATTGTGTTAGCAGTTTATATGCTGGAAAGGTCATCTGACCTTTCTACCTTTCTCCCTGTGTGAGGTCATTTGACTTTTGTTCCTTTCTTCCTGTGTGAGGTCATTTGACCTTTGTTCCTTTCTTCCTGTGAGAGGTCATTTGACTTTTGTTCCTTTCTTCCTGTGTGAGGTCATTTGACCTTTGTTCCTTTCTTCCTGTGAGAGGTCATTTGACCTTCGTACCTTTCTTCCTGTGTAACACAGGAAGTAGAATTCCAGGAAGAACCTGGCAGTAATGGAGGATTCCATAAGGGTTTTACAATCCAATGTAATCTGATTTCATATGTTAGGCCAAGCGCAATATCTGTGAGTATCTTTGTTCCTTAGCATAATAGCAACGTTGTCGGAGTAGTATTTTGATAATAATATGTTTATAAAAGGTTAATATTTGATAGTTATAGAAGTGAGTCCAAATGTTAGTTAGTTATACAATTAGTCTATTCTACTGTTGTAAATATGTTTATATCTTATGTAATATCGAATGTATAGTACTCAGTTATGTACAAAACATACTTTGTCTTTGTTTACAGTTTCACAAATTTGTTCAAGTAAAGCTTCAAAACAGCAAACGGCTTCACGAAGAATTATTTTTGAATAAGTGTTTAACTTGCTGGATAACTAGATAGGAGCACATCTAGCGCGGCCAGTACATATATAGACTCCCAAATGCTTTGCTCTTCCACAGCTCCTAGTCTCTCAGCAGTAAGAAAAATATTCCAATTTGTCTTTTTCATATTCGGAGTGGATGACCTCACACTTCTCCGTATTGAACTCCATCTACCATAGTTTTGCCCACTCAATAGTCTGTCTATGTCCCTTTTAACTTCCTGCTCCGATCTATAAAAATTGTTGTGCATCCTAACTTAGTGCCATCTGAAAACTCTATTCCTTCATCCAAGTTATTACTAGATATGGTGAAAAGCTGAGGCCCCAGTACAGATCCATGGGGAACACCACATGTCACAACCCGCCAATTAGAGAACAAACCCTTTATCCCTACCCTCTGTCTCCTACCTCCCAACCAATTGCTGACCCATGTCACAAAGTTACCCCCAATTCTGTGTGCTCTCATTTTTACTAATAAACTTTTGTGCAGAAACTTATCAAATGCCTTCTGGAAATCCATATAGACAACATCCACCATGGTAGTGACCTCGTTCAGTTCTCAGCCCCTCAGTCGCTGATGATAGATTCCAGTAACTTCACCACAATTAACGTTAAACTGACTTATCATGGGTAGCTTTATTATTGTAGTATCTATCTTCTATTCTTATCTTATCTATCTATATATATAAAGCGGCTCTTCTGTCTGTCTGTCTGTCTGTCCGCCTGGTCTCTATACGTTTGGAAGTTACAGAGCGTACCGACGCGCGCGTCGCCTCAAAAGAAAGCTTGCGATTCCGGACCGGTCATCGGCGTATTTACGTTCGGCCGACAAAAATCCCGCCCGCTGTATCCCAAAAACGTTCAGCGTTCCGCTCATTAGCGACCGTGTGACGTCGAGGTCTTCCTACAGTTGAGTGTCGAGTGACTCGACGATTGACCAATCCTATGCTTCGGTGACCTGATCCGGTCGACCAATCGGTGCGTGTGTGGGCGGGCCCTTATCCTTCTGAACCGAGGTGAGTGGCCGCCATCTTGATTTTCCACGATTTTTTCCCCCACACTTTCTGTGTGTTAGGGAACTAAGGTAAATATTTCAATTATGTGTTAGGGAATTAATTAACAATTTATTTCAGTTTTATATTGTGTTTAGCAACCCCCCTCCCTCCTCCTCACCCTCGCGCAGGGGGGACTCGGTGCTGGTCTCCAGGCCTGCTCCAGAAATTTCTCTATCACTCTCTCTTCCCTCTCTCTCTCCTTCTCCTCTTCCCTCTCTCTCCTTCTCCTCTTCCCTCTCTCTCCTTCTCCTCTTCCCTCTCTGTCTCTCTCTACTTCCCCCTCTCAGGTTTGGCGGTGTCGGGGCCCGAAGTGAGCTGCTCTAACGGCTGCCAGCCCGCGGGGTTTCCCTGCCTACTCCCCGCGGGCCGCCTCGCGGTGCTGGGCACTGACCGCGCATGCGCCGCCCGCCTGTGAGAGCCCGCTCTGGCTTTTTTTTAAACGGCAACCATCGCATGCGCACGGGCCGTTGCGCAGGCCGCCTTGACGCCGCACGCAGGCACACAGCCTCGTGAGATCGCGGGGGGTGCGAGCCTCAAGAAATCGCGGTGGGCGGGGGGGAGAGGAGCCTCGGGAAATCGCGGGGGGCAGGGGGAAGAGAGTCTCGGGAAATCGCGGGGGGCGGGGGGGAGAGAGCCTCGGGAAATCGCGGGGGGGCAGGGGGAAGAGAGTCTCGGGAAATCGCGGGGGGGCGGGGGGGGAGAGAGCCTCGGGAAATCGCGGGGGGCAGGGGAAGAGAGTCTCGGGAAATCGCGGGGGGCGGGGAGGAGAGAGCCTCGGGAAATCGCGGGGGGGAGAGCCTCGGGAAATCGCGGGGGGGGAGAGCCTCGGGAAATCGCGGGGTGGGGGAGAGCCTCGGGAAATCGCGGGGGGGGAGAGCCTCGGGAAATCGCGGGGGGGGAGAGCCTCGGGAAATCGGCGGGGGGAGAGCCTCGGGAAATCGCGGGGGGCGGGGGGAGAGAGCCTCGGGAAATCGTGGGGGGGAGAGCCTCGGAAATCGCGGGGGGAGAGCCTCGGGAAATCGCGCCGGGGGGGGTGGGGGGGAGAGAGCCTCGGGAAATCGCGGGGGGGAGAGCCTCGGGAAATCGCGGGGGGAGAGCCTCGGGAAATCGCGGGGGGCGGGGGGAGAGAGACCTCGGGAAATCGTGGGGGGGAGAGCCTCGGGAAATCGCGGGGGGAGAGCCTCGGGAAATCGCGCGGGGGGTGGGGGGGAGAGAGCCTCGGGAAATCGCGGGGGGGAGAGCCTCGGGAAATCGCGGGGGGGAGAGCCTCGGGAAATCGCGGGGGGAGAGCCTCGGGAAATCGCGGGGGGTGGGGGGGGGAGAGAGCCTCGTGGAAATCGCGGGGGAGAGAGAGAGAGAGAGGGTGGGGGAGAAGAGAGAGAGCGGGGTGGGGGAGAAGAGAGAGAGAGGGTGGGGGAGAAGAGAGGGTGGGGGAGGAGAGAGAGAGGGTGGGGGAGGAGAGAGAGAGGGAGGGTGGGGAGGAGAGAGGGAGGGTGGGGGAGGAGAGAGGGAGGGTGGGGGAGGAGAGAGGGAGGGTGGGGGAGGAGAGAGGGAGGGTGGGGGAGGGGAGGGGAGGAGAGAGGGAGGGGAGGAGAGAGGGACGGTGGGGGAGGAGAGAGAGGGTGGGGGAGGAGAGAGAGAGGGTGGGGGAGGAGAGAGTGTGGGGGAGGAGAGAGAGAGGGTGGGGGGGAGAGAGAGAGAGGGTGGGGAGGAGGAGAGAGGGTGGGGGAGGAGAGAGAGGGGGAGGGGAGGAGAGAGAGAGGGTGGGGGAGGAGAGAGAGAGAGGGGAGGGAGGTGGAGAGTGAGAGAGGGTGGGGGGAGGGGAGAGAGGGTGGGGAGGGGAGCGGGGGGGGGAGCGAGGGAGGGTGGGGGAGCGAGAGGGTGGGGGAGCGAGGGAGGGTGGGGGGGAGGGGAGAGAGGGTGGGGGGAGGGGAGAGAGGGTGGGGAGCGAGGGAGGGTGGGGGAGCGAGAGGGGGGGGAGGGCAGGGAGAGGGGGGTGAGGGCAGGGAGAGGGGGGAGGGAGAGAGAGAGTAAAGCAGGGAGAGACGGGGAGGGAGAGGGGGGTGAGGGAGGGAGAGCGTGAGGAGAGGGGGAGGGAGAGTAAAGCAGGGAGAGACGGGGGAGGGAGAGAGAGGGTGAG